>NW_025388233.1:6721-7426 GCF_016433145.1 Gracilinanus agilis | reverse complement strand
ATTAAACATAATATTTCTCTACAAAGGAATACAGATAATTAGATCTCACTGAGGCCCTTAAAAAGGCAAATTTAAAAATTATAAGTTTTCTTTCTTTCCCCTCTGTATCTTATTTACCTTTTCAGGTTTCTCTCGATTTTTGTGGTTGGATATCAAACTTTCCATTTAGCCCCGGTCGTTTCTGTGCAAATACCTGGAATTCTTCAATTTTGTTGAATGCCCATACTTTCCCTTGGAAATATATAGTCAATTTTGATGGGTAGTTGATCCGTGGTTGCAGGCCCAGCTCTCTTGCCTTTCTGAATATTGTATTCCACGCCTTGCGGTCTTTTAGTGTTGAGGCTGCCAGATCCTGTGTGATCCTGATTGTTGCTCCTTGATATTTGAATTGTTTCTTTCTGGCTTCTTGTAAGATTTTTTCTTTTGCTTGGAAACTCTTGAATTTTGCAATGATGTTTCTTGGTGTTTTCCTTTCTTGATCGAATGCCGCAGGTGTTCTATGAATCCTTTCAATGTCTATATTGCCCTCTTGTTGTAGGACTTCAGGGCAATTTTGCTGAATTATTTCTGTTAGTATAGAGTCCAGGTTTTTATTAATTTCTGGTTTTTCTGGAAGACCAATTATTCTCAAATTGTCTCTTCTAGACCGGTTTTCTTGGTCTGTCACTCTCTCATTGAGATATTTCATATTTCCTTCTATTTTTT
>NW_025388233.1:0-6628 GCF_016433145.1 Gracilinanus agilis | reverse complement strand
TGCTCAATTCTAGCCTTTAGGGATTGATTTTCGGCTATAATCTTTTGGTTTTCGGCCATAATCTTCTGGTAATCTGCCATAATCTTTTGGTTTTCGGCCATAATCTTCTTGTTTTCGGCCATAATCTTCTGGTATTCCTTTTCAATCTGGTCATTTCTTGTGTTCAATTTGCTTATCAGTTCATTTGGTTTCTGAGCCTCGCTTTCCAGTTGCAAGATTTTACCTTTTAAACTGTTATTTTCTTGCCAGATCTCTTCCATTTTCCTCAAAATCTCAGATTTGAACTCTTCCATAGCTTGTGAGGAGTTTTCCTTATTTGGGGAGGGTCTGGATGGTTGTTTGTTCTCCTCCTCTGTTTGCTCGGTTGTCTGGATTTTCTCTGTGTAAAAGCTGTCGAGTGTTAGAGACTTCTTTTTTTTGTTATTATTCTTTCTCTTCTGAATTTCCTGTAACTGATTAGCCATCATTAGCCCAGCAGCTTCTCAGGTTTATCCTCGCGCTCAGTGTCTGTCTGAGATCTATTGGCTCCTGAGGACTGAGTTCTAGTTTTTTCCAAGGTCAAGCCCCCTGGTGGATTCCCTTGCTTGATCCTCTGCTGGAGGTTTCTTTACAAGTCTCAGGGAGCTACTTCCACAGTCGTATACCCGTCTGCACTGGTTCCCCACTTAGGCTTTAGTTCCTGGCTGTGTCTGCCTCCACCCAAGCCTCTGCTCAGCCGGCACCCACGCCCCTGCTCAGCCGGCACTCTGCGTCCAGCGTCCACTCTCTGCTCTGGCGCGCGTGCTCAGATTTCGCGTGCGTTCTTGACTTAATGGGGTCCTAAGTCTTGCTGCTCTCAGGAACAGGTCCCGGAGCTGCCGATGACTCGATGGGTGCCCCAAACTTGCTCTATTTCTTTTTAGCTGGGTTCGGAGCTATAGGTGAGTGTGAGGGGTGGGGGTGGGGCGGTTGCTCAGCTCGCGATTGAGTGAGAGCCCTTTATAGCATGGAAATGTCTCGATTCCACGTACCTTCCACGCTGTGCCCTGTTGTGGGGTTCCTCCGTTCGTCTGGACTTGTTTTTATGTCCCCTTGAGGAGTTTTGTGTGTTTCGGTCAGGAGGGGTTAAGAGCTGCTTCTTACTCTGCCGCCATCTTAACCCGGAAGCCAATTTGTGTCTTTTTTTCATCATACCATGACACTTCCCCTCCAAAAATATTCCATCCATGTTTCCTATATTGTAAACGTTTTATCTATGCAGAGTGACACCCCATCTATAGCATAGCTCTAGGGAGTTTAGAGCACCAAGGAATTAGATGACTTGTCCATGGTCAGGCAGTATGTGTCAAAGGCATGACTTGAATCTAGATCTTCTTAACTGCCAGGCTATATCTTCAGGTTAAATTATAAAAATATGTAAGAGCCAAGGAATGCTAAAAAATGTGTTTGTGTAAAGAAATGTCTTGCTAGTTCTACCTTTCTTCAGATGTGTCTTTCCCCAGGATATATTTGATATAGCTGTCCCTCTTCTACCCCTCATTCTTTCTGAAATACCATATAATGCTCTGATCCATCTCTATCATTTCCTCTAGGACACCCAGAATCCCATAAACTCAAACTCCAATGAAAACAAACCCTTTCTCAGTTTTTCAAAACGTTTTTGCTCGGGGGAAGGTAGGTAGCAAGGTGGAAAAAGCTCTAGATCTGGAGTGGAGGACCTACATTCAAATCTGGCATCAGATACTTCTTAACTGTGATGCTGGACAAGTCACTTAACCCCATTTGTCTAGACCAGTGATGGTCAAGCTTTAAGAGATGGAGTGCCATGCCCCATCCCCATTCCCAAGACTGAGTGCCAGGTGCTCCCCACTCCCCATTTATCTCATACAGGGAAGAGAGGAAGAATTCCCATTGGGCTAATGGGCAGAGGGGCAGGGAATATGAAAAAAAAATGTCATCAGGCACAATGGAGAAGGGTTGAGGAGCAACTCCCCCAGAGTCCCTCTGCCATTCCAGTAACAAACTCTGGCAGGGGTAGGGGTAGAGGTGGAGGCTGGGGGTAGAGAGGGTGGCTATGTGCCCATGAGAGTGCTCTGCATGCCATCTTAGGTACTCATGCCATAGGTTCGCCATCACTGGTCTGGACCTTGCTCTTTTGTCTTAGAGTTGTTACTAAGACAGAAAGTAAGGCTTCCCCCTCTTAAAAATCTTATCTTCAGTCTTAAAATTAATACTAAACATTGGTTCCAAAGCAGAAGAGCAGAAGAATTAGGGTTTAATGACTTGCCCAAGGTCACATAGCTAGGAAGTATCTGAAGCCAGAGATATTAAGTGACTTGCCTAGAATCATAATACTACTAATCTATACCAAAGGCAGAATTTGAACCCAGATTTTCCTAACATCAAGGTAAGAACTAGTTTTCAAGCTTCATTTCTACTCTCTTCCATATATCTTGCATGTAGTAGTCCCTTAAATAGTAATGCTAATATGAATTAAATTGAATGGAATTTATTTCGTTTAATCACTTTAACAAGTTACAATGACTATTTTTGCCATATGACTTCTCCATAGGGCACTGGTTTTGAGAATATCTTATTCTCAAGTATTAAGTCCTTTCCAAATTGAACTTTTGTGAACTTATGGCATTTCTAGCCATTCCTGGAGCCACACAAACCCTTAACTTAGGTACAATACTATCTTGGGCTTCCTAGAAACTCTTTTTTTAAGCCAAAGTTTTCAATCGATTTATCTTGAATGCTTAATAATACACCCTCGAGCCTACACTCTTGATCTTGCCCCTGAATTCATTCCACCTTCCTCATCAGTAATTTCCTCTCAGCAGGGAACAATTATTAGGCACTCTGAAAGTAGTAATTATTCTGGTAAATATGTTTCTTTCCTATCTGTGCATTATGCAAAGGGTAGAAATCCTGGATTTCCAGAGTGAGTTGATTGCTCCACCTGATTAAGTTTTAAATCAAATTAATTTTAGCAACTAATCCAAGAGAACACCAAATTAAATTGATGAACTGATGGATGAATATATTGAGGATGTTTAGATTTTGATGAAGAAGGATAGATAATTTTCTATCTTTCTTACCTAAAGGTAGCAATAAAAGCTAACATCTATACAGCATTTAGTGTGTGCCAGGCATTGTGCTGAGTGCTTTACAATTATTCTCTTTTGATCCTCATAACATCCCTGAAAAGTAGGTGCTATTATTAACGACATTTTATAGATAATTAAATTGAAGTTAAGTGACTCACCTAGAGTCACATAGCTTGAACATCTGAAATAGGATTTGAACTCAAATCTTTCTTACCTTAAACCTGGTGCTTTATCTACTGAACCACCAAGCTGCCTCAGATACTTCCTACTTCAGGTTTAGCCCTACAGGTAAACATACTAGAATTGGTATGATTTCAGAGTTTATGAAGATCCATGAACCAAATTATGTTCTATCATCATCCCTACCAAATGCTCAAAATATCACCATAAGAACATTATTCCTTTAGCCTAAGCCAGATATTTTTAAAACTCTTTCCTTCTTAAAATACATACTAAGTAAGTTCCAAGACAGAAAAGTAGTAAGGGCTAGGCAATTGGAGTTAAGTAATTTGCCCAGGGTTATACAACTAGGAAGTATCTGAGGCCAAATTTGAACCCAGAACCTCCCATCTCTAGCCACTGAGCAACCTAATTGCCCCTTCAGTTGGTATTCTTACTCTTTTTAGTGTGTGTCATGGACTCCTTGGCAGTTTGGTAAAGCCTGTAGATCCCTTCTTAAAGTAATATTTTTAAATGCATAAATTAAAATACCTAGGATTTAAAGGGAAACATTGAAGTACAGTTATTTTGAAATATTAAAATATAATTATTGTTTTAAAGTTTGTTAAGCCAGGTTAAGAACCTCTGGCCAAGCTGTTGATCCCAGTTAAAGATGCAAATGTGCCTGAGAATGATTTAACCTGTATTTAATCATTTTGGTCTTAATTTGAAAGTTTCAGATCCTCCCTGAGAACAGAACTAGGTTTTGCCTGAGGGAAGGGCAACAAAGCTTAGAATTACAGAATCATTGGATTTAGAGTTCAAAATGGCCTCAGATATCACCTAATCTAAATTTTCCTTCTGCAAATGAGAAAACCAAGTCAAAACAAGCTTAGTGACTTTCCCAAGGTTACATGGAAATAAACCAAAAAAACATGATTCAAATCCAGATCATTTTGCTCTAAAGTCAGTGTTCTTATCACTAGATCATACTCTGCTAACCTGAGAAGTGTAGCAAATGGGAATTTCTGAAGGAGAAAACAAGGGTGTAGAAAAGGAAAATGAGGGAAATCTGAAACAAATGAACATAAAAATTCTCTTTTATAATTTTTCCCTGATAAGATGATGGTGATGATGAAAATTAGTGTGTGTATAATGCTTTAAAATTCACAAAACACCTTACATAGATTGTAATTTTACTTAGTCCTCAACAACTCTGGGAGGGAGATGCCATTCCAATTTTAAAAATTCTTATCTCCAATTTATAGATGAGGAAACTGAAGCTGAAAGGAATTAAGTGATTTGACTTGGATCCCATAGTTAGTGTCAGGGATAGGATTTGAACTCAGATGCTAAGAACCAAAGAAAATATTTAGATAGAAAAACCAACACATAGATGATAGGGTCTAGGAGGTTACAAGGCCCTTTTTGTACACTATTTCATTTGATTCTTGCAATAATCCGTGAAATAGGCAATATAGACATAGTTAGCCCCCACCCCTTGAGTAGCTAAAGAGTGGAACTCTAAATTCTCCTCAAAGTCTTCTTTTATAGAGGGCTTATCACCTTCCCAACAATTCCATTTTCCAAGACCTACATGAACTGATGCAGATTGAAATAAGCAGAACCAGGAAAACATCATACACAGTAACAGTAATATTGTTGAATTATCAACTGTAATAGACAACTTTTTCAGCAATCCAGGACAATTCTGAGGGGCTTGCAAAAAAGAATGCTCTCCACCTCCAGAGAAAGAACTGTTGGAAACCAGAATACAGATGAAAGCATGTGATTTTTCACTTGTTTATTTAGGTTTATGTTTTGGGACATGTAATGGGTAAAAAAATTTTTAATAAAAAAAACCTCAATTTTCCATTAATTGCTCTGCTTAGCTTCCATTCCACACAACAACATAGCCAATGCATGATACTCCCTCTCTCCTACTCCCTTTTAAACTTCCTTTTTTGTGTTGCCTTCTCTCAGATTGTAAGCTCCTTGAGGAGAGGGACCATTTCCTTTTCTTATTTATATTCCTGGCCCTTAGTACAGTACCTGGTTCCTAGTAAGTACTTAATAAATATTTTTTAATTGATTCATATTGAAGTTCCAGAGTTCTTTACACCAAACTAAGAGAGCAATCATGCATGTTTTCCATTTTTTCTTTTTCTTTCTTTTTTTCTTAAAAATCTTTACCTTCCTTCTTAGAATCAATACCATGTATTGTTCTAAGGCAGAAGAGCCCTAAGGACTCGGCCAGTGATGGGCAAACTATAGCCCGCGGGCCAGATGTGGCCCCCTGACATGTTCTATCCAGCCACTCAACATTATTCCTAATCTGATGAATACAATGAGTAGGATACAATACAATGAAACTTCGAAAGAGTTGCCATAGAAACAGACTGACAGATGAGCATTTCCTTTCCTTTGGCCCCCTCTTTAAAAACTTTGCCCATCATTGGACTGGGCAATGGGGTTTATACCTGTCTTTCTTATGATGACTTCTGTTTCAAATGCAATTTAAACCAAAGCTGTTTAACCCCATGTATTCAGAGATCCTTCACCTGCCAGGAGTCCCTTCATACAACTGTGCTTCTGCCTGCCTCTCTGAAGAGCCTGCTTCCCATAAGCTTATCTAAGGACTTCTTGTTCCCACTCTATTATATATAAAGACTATACGCCTTTAGTCTTAATGACCTTCCAGGATAGGAGGTAGACAAAAAAGAGATGTTTTGACTGCCTTACTGTCAGAAGAGTTTTAATTACTTTATTACTAAAATTAACAGAACATCCTTATAGAACTGCTGAGGTTATCTAATCAACTTTTCCATTTGGTAAATAAAGAGATTTATTCCCAATCACACGGGTAGATAGCTGCAAACTCAAGACAAGAACCCTAAGTCTTCTGACTCCCACCAAGGCTAAAGATCTTTCTACTACTCTGGCAACCCCTGTGCCCATTTTGGAGCACCAAAATGCCTGATTGGGATATGCAGTTCTAAGGCAGAAAGTTCTTAATTTTTTCCTCTTTTGAACCCTCTTGGCAATCTGGTAAAACCTTTGGACCCTTCTCATAATAGTATTTTTATAAATTTCTTAGTTTTTCTCTTAGAATCAACTCTAAGTATCAATCAGTTCCAAGACAGAAGAGTAGTAACAGCTAAGTAATTGGGGTTAAGTGACTTGCCCAGGGTCACACTGCTAGGAAGTGTCTGAAGCCAGACTTGAATCCAGGACCTCCTGTCCCTAGTCCTGGCTCTCAATCTACTGAGCCACCCAGCCGTCCCAGACACATGTGTTCTTAAATGCTTACCATATTATTTTACTTTAAAGGGCAATACTCCTCCAGTTTACTGATAATGTTTTGTACCAACATTTCTTTT
>NW_025388232.1:0-4563 GCF_016433145.1 Gracilinanus agilis | reverse complement strand
AAGAGAGAGAGAGAGAATATGAATTACAAAATATCAGAAAACTATTATTAAAGTTGAAAATACCTGTCGAAAATTTTTAAAAGAAGCCTCCCCCCAAGACTAAGTTTTGCCCCCTACTAAAAAAGGGGAAATCTAAGGATTATTTTGACATACAGATTATACAATTAAATTCCAAAAAAATCCTAAAATATTCTTTTAATGTAGCAGCAGTTCAGAATTTTATTAGAATGAGTTACAATGATTCTAGAAGTTAGTTGGCAAAGTCCTGAATACAAAATAGATTTGGGGGATATTTTCTATTTAGCATTTCTGTGACACTTCTAAATAGAAATAATGTTCCAAAAATCTTAATAAAGTTTTCTGTTATTAAAAGCTTAAAATGCACCAGGACTTTTTGGACACACTGCATGTGTATACACATGCACATACATATATGTTCAAATATAATGAGACATGCATATATAGTAACACTTATGTATATTGTACATGAATGTGTTTGAATACAAATACAATCTCATATATAGAGATCTCTCTATATAAAACATCTCTATATATATATATATCTAGATCTATAAAATCTCTATACATATATATGTTCCATATATATCTAAGTATATGTGTATAAGATATATATCACCAGCTTAATTTTTCCCATTGTTTCTCTCTGAAGTTCCCAGCACATGATCTTTTTCCAGGCAGAAGGTAGACCAGTTGTCCTGACCTCCTTTACCTCATTTTATTGTCCCTTCATTGCCATTATATTCTTTTCTCCCTGAGTCTAACTTGTAAAGGCAGATGGAAGGCTATTCATTGCAGTCTGCCCTTTCACAGCACACATTAAAGTTCAACATTTCTCTTCAGCAGACCCCCAGGAATGTGGCAACTGGTGGATAGAAGAGTTTATCTCTAATCATACTTGTTCCATTGTTCTTTACCTCAGGATGACTTAGTAGGTCAAAGCTGCATAAGCCAGTAATACTTTAAGCATAATATCCACATGCAACATTAAACTTATGGGAGAAAATAAAATATTGTATGCCTCTTCTAAAGGGATCCTTCTGTATATCACACACTCTTACTATACTCTTCTTCATGCAGTGTGTGTGAGGGGGGAAAAGCCCAACTAAAACCAAAATTAAATTAGGATGCAGGGAGTGAGAGAAGATGCAGAAGATGTATCTCTGTCCAGTTCCCCATCATTCCCAAATCCACATTACCAAGGGTTAGCTGAATGTGTATAATCTCCCTAGAGCACTAATCTTTGTGTAGCAATACAATGGGATAAAATTGTGATAACATACTGCTTGGCTATGATTGCCCAGAGAAAACATCTCCTTCATAATAATCATATTAGGAAAGTAGGGTATTTTTTGTGTCTCCTTTGTGCAGAGCAATTTATTTTTATGGCTAGTAAAAAGAAATAAATTTTCTTGAAATAGCCCCTTGGTGAATTGAGGGTATATATAGCTCATTCTGCATTTATAGATAAGCAAAAGGTCAATTGAATGTTATGTCTTTTATTGCCCAACCCAGTAAGTCTTCACAGAACAGGAAGAATAATGCAACTGTTCTCCAATTCACCTTTAGGAGGGTGGCTTGATGGGACGTTTTTGCTTCAATGTCTCTCACAGGGGGTGCTGATCAATCATTTGTCATGAGGCATTTGTCGTTCTTGTGGGATTTAATAAAGTGCAGATTAGATAGAGTTGATTTTGTCATTCTGGAAAATAAGGAGATAATTTTCAGGCATTTATTCAAAAGGCTCTAGAAGACAGGCATAGCTCTATCTGCTTAATAGCTTATTCTAGAATGATAGAGTCTATATCAGAATTTCATTAAAAGTTTTTTTTTAAGCCTAGATCTTTTTGGAAAATTGGGAAAAGCATTTTGGGGTATATCTAGATTCCAGACTCAGCCTTGCTACTGTTCTCACTGATATGAGACAAGGTACAAATCTCTATATTTTAGTTCCTATATAACCAATTCCCTATTCCCCCAAAAAAGTTAATTTGAAAACAAAATGGGTATTGATTTCTTTCAAGATTTTTTTGAGATTCTGTATATATGTTTGTTTTAAGCATATTGAGCCTGATGTTTTAATTAGTGAATATGGGCAGATGTGGTCTTTCTTGCTTTTTACTACAACTTTTATATTTTAAAACTTCATTTTTACTTGTTAATTATATCCTCAAATACCCTTGATCACCAGTTAAACTTCCTCAACCACAACAATCTGCACTTTCTACATCTATCATATCTCATTATCCACAATTGTGAACTCTGAAATACTTTTGACTATAAATTACTATTCTTTCATTTTTCCTTGTGCCATCTCTCCTGTATTTATTTTCATCCTTACAATAATCTACAATCATTCCTCCTTTTCCCATTTTCTCAGAACATTGTGGAAATATAGAGAAGTAGAAAAGAGAGAGAGACTTTATTATTTTATCATCTTAATAAGTGAAACAATTCACTTATTCAACATCACACTTGCTTTGATCTCATTTACTTTACAAATTTTTGACCCTTTAGATAACCAGTTTACCTTTGCCCTGTCTTCTACTCTTGTTTCCCCTTGCCCCTTTGTCACCAATCATTTGCTCCAATCATTTATTTTCTCCCCTTTTGTTCTCATGCCCCTGAATACCTCTGGAAGAATTCACACAAGTCTGCCAAATGGATTCATAACAAATTTATGATCTCCAACGACATCTTCATTTTCTCCTTCTCCTCCTCTTTCTCCTTCTTCCATTACACTGCCATTGCTGCTAGTACTACTACTATTACCACTACTAATACTATTGCCACTGCATGGTGATCCTCTTAGTCTCCCCTGATTATTACTTAGCATAGCAGCTATTAAAAACCTCTTTTCTCAAGCCACTAATATTACTCCTTTACCCCTCCCTGTCAGTAGAATTGTACTTCATACTTACTTCAAAAAGCTAAAGCTATCCATTCAGACCTCCTTTTTCTTGATAATTTCAAAATAAAAATTAACTTCGTATCACTTATCATCTCTTTTTTTATTTTTATTGCCAATGCAAATCTATACACTTAGGCCATTCATTCAGCTTTCTATTCCCTCTTGCCACTTGCCTCTTCAATCATTCCATTCTTTATCTTTAATTTACACTCTTCTTATCTATTGACTTCTCTTCGTACAAACATATCTAGTTCTTCCTCATGCTTAAAAATATCATAACTCTGCTATCTATTATTTTAAATTCTCGGCCTACATCTTATGTTTTTCAAAGCCAGAAAACTGGAACAAGTTTTCTTCACTCATTTTCTCTACTTTCTCATATCTCATTCTCTCAACCCCTTATAATGTGGCTTCTCTCCACACCACTTCACTGAACCTGCTCTATCCAAGGACACTAATAATCTCATTATTGCTAAATTTAACAGCTTTTATATCAGGCCTTATCCTTGTTGAACTCTGCAATATCTGAAACAGTTGACCACCCTCTCATCTGGGGATCCTCTTTCTATTCTAGGATTTCAATAATGCTTCTTTGTAATGTCTCTCTTCCTACTTGTTGGAAGACATCTCATTCTTCATTGAAGAATCATTATCTATTCACCACACTTCAGGGTTCTTTTTTCCCTACACACCTTTATGCACAAGACCCTCAAATTTAAATACCTACCCCTTACATCTCTTTAAATATTCATCCCAAACAGGCCAGGGGCATCATCAACGTTGCCAACCTGGGTTCCAATCAGCCCGCTTATGTCCTCCAGATCTTCCCTCCCTGTGAGTTCTCTGAGAGGCACCTGTCCCGCCTGGCCCCCAACTTCCTCGCCAGCATCTCCAACATCTCCCCCCACCTAATGATCATCATCGCCTCTGTGTGAGAGTCCAGCAGCCTTGCATCCAAGCTGGTTTATCTTCTCCAGATCCCTGCAGCAAAGAAGAAGAACCAACCAAGCCGCCACAGCGAAGTCTGACCCAGAGGAGATATGGAAACAGAGTGTGAAGCATTTGCTGCTGGATGCCCAGCCTCGGCCCGGGGGTCTCAATCAGACTGTGTGCCCTGGGTGTGGTGCTGCTACCTTGTATGTTTACAAGATGCTTTAGCTTATGGACAAGGATGCTCTCAGCAGGCAGATTGAGGCATGCATGTGGGATTAAAGGAAAAAAAAAATTGTTTTTAAACAGAAAAAGAAAAAAATCCTGAACTGCCTTTGCACTAAATTAGTGACTTGGACTTTTGCACAATTGAAGACATGCTGTGACGTTCTGGATGTCTTGATGTACATTAACATGCACCGGGGACTCAAAACGTAGGATTTGGAAACTTTTGCAGAAATCTAGGGGTCAAGGAACATTTCATTGGATTGTTTTTACCTCTCCTTCTTCCCTTCCCCCAGTGCCCCTTCTCTTCTGGACCCCCATCATCCTTAATCAACTCTCCCGCTGCCACCATCTTTAATTCATGTGGGATGTACAATTTACATTGGGACAAAAACAGCAACAGGGAAACCTTCATTTTCCTTCCTGGTGGGATATGCGGAACTCAGTGGGGGTGTATGTATATATATATATATATATAT
>NW_025388231.1:3669-10772 GCF_016433145.1 Gracilinanus agilis | reverse complement strand
AAAGGTAGAATCTTGCAATTGGAAAGTGAGGCTCAGAAATCAAATGATCTGATAAGCAAAATTGAACACCAGAAATGACCAGATTGAAAAGGAAAACCAGAAGATTATAGCCGAAAACCAGTCCCTAAAGGCTAGAATTGAGCAATTAGAAGTGAATGATCTCTCAAGACAACAAGAACAAATAAAACAAAGTCAAAAGACTGAAAAAATAGAAGGAAACATGAAATATCACAATGAGAAAGTGACAGACCAAGAAAACTGGTCTAGAAGAGACAATTTGAGAATAATTGGTCTCCCAGAAAAACCAGAAATTAATAGAAACCTGGACTCCATACTAAAAGAAATTATTCAGCAAAATTGCCCTGAAGTCCTACAACAAGAGGGCAATATAGACATTGAAAGGATCCATAGAACACCCGCGAAATTCGATCCAGATAAGAAAACGCCCAGGAATATAATAGCCAAATTCATGAGCTTCCAAGCAAAAGAAAAAATCTCACAAGAAGCCAGAAAGAGACAATTCAAATATCAAGGAGCACCAATCAGGATCACACAGGATCTGGCAGCCTCAACGCTAAAAGACTGTAAGGCTTGGAATACAATATTCAGAAAGGCAAGAGAACTAGGCCTAAAACCAAGGATCAACTACCCATCAAAATTGACTATATATTTCTAGGGGAAAGTATGGGCATTCAACAAAATTGAAGAATCCCAAGTATTTGCACAAAAAAGACCAGGGCTAAATGGAAAGTTTAATATCCAACCACAAAAATTGAGAGAAACATGAAAAGGTAAATAAGAAACAGAAGGGAAAGAAAGAAAACTCATAATTTTTAAATTTGCCTTTTTAAGGGCCTCAGTAAGATCTAATTATCTGTATTCCTATGTAGAGAAATGTTATATATAATTCTCTGTAGTGAACTCTATTCACTATTATAGTATTCAATATTATAGTAATCAGAAGAATAATTCACAGGGTGAGGGTGGAACACTAAATAATCTAAGATGACATGGGGGATGGGAAAGAGGGGGTGAATAGTAGGGGACACCAAGAGAAACTTGAGTGAATAAGAAAATGGGATATTCTATTACACACAAAGAGGGCATGGGAGGGAGAGGGGACAAATACTATTATAAGAAGGAGAGGAAGAGAGCATTAAGAGGTAATAATCAAACCTTACTCTCAGTGTAATCAACCCGGAGAGGGAAGAATAGCTATACTATCCATTGGGACATAAAACTCTTATCTAACCCTTCTGAGAAAGTCAGAAGGGATAAACCAAGGGGAGCAGAGGAGTGAGGAGGTCAAAAAAAGGGAGGGTAGAAGAAGGGGGAGGGAATTCATAAGGCCTTTAAAAACAAAAAAAGATGGGAAAAATAAGGGAGGGGTTAGAAAGGGAAGTTAATCAAGGGAGGGGATAAGGGATAGCGGCTCAATAGCAAACCACTAATTTAAAAGGAAAAAGTATAAGGAAAAAGGAGTTAGGAATGGGGGAGGATTTGAAAATGTCAGCAAATGTACAACTGATGATTATAACTCTGAATGTGAATGGGATGAACTAGCTCATAAAACGGTAGCAAATAGCAGAGTGGATTAGAAACCAAAATCCTACCATATGTTGTCTACAAGAAACACATATGAGACGGGTGGACATACACAAGTTTAAGGCTCAGGGCTTGAGCAAAAACTTTTGGGCATCAAATGAGAAAAAGAAGGCAGGAGTGGCTATTATGATTTCTGACAAAGCCAAAGTAAAAATAGATATGATTAAAAAAGACAGGGAAGGTCATTACATCCTGATTAAAGGCAGTATAAACAAAGAGGAAATAACACTGCTCAATATGTATGCAACAAGTGGCATAGCATCCAAATTCATAAAGGATAAACTGGCAGAGCTCAAGAAGGAAATAGATAGTAAAACCATACTAGCAGGAGATCTAAATATTCCTCTTTCAGATCTAGATAAATCAAACCGAAAAATAAATAAGAAAGAGGTAAGAGAGGTGAATGAAGTCCTAGAAAAATTAGATTTAATTGATATGTAGAGAAAAATAAATAGGGACAAAAAGGAATACACCTTCTTTTCAGGTGCACATGGCACATTCAGAAACATTGATCATGTTATAGGGCATAGAATCATTGCAAAAAAATGCAAAAGAGCAGAAATAATAAATGTAACCTTCCCAGATCATAATGCAATAAAAATAATAATTAGTAAGGGCACCTGGACAGGAAAATCAAAAACTAATTGGAAATTAAATAATATGATTCTCCAAAACCAATTTGTCAAAGAAGAAATCATAGAAACAATCAACAATTTCATTGAAGAAAATGACAATGATGAGACATCCTACCAAACTCTGTGGGATGCAGCCAAAGCAGTACTCAGGGGGAATTTATATCCTTGAGTGCATATATTAACAAATTAAGGAGGGCAGAGTTCAATGAATTGGGCATGCAACTCAAAAATTTAGAAAGCGAGCAAATTAAAAATCCCCAGATGAAAACTAAATTAGAAATACTAAAAATCAAGGGAGAAATTTAAAAAATAATGAAAGTAAAAGAACTATTGAATTAATAAATAAGACTAGAAGCTGGTATTTTGAAAAAACAGATAAAATAAACAAAGTACTGGTCAAATTAATAAAAAAAAGGAAAAAAGAAAACCAAATTGACAGTATGAAAAATGAAAAGGGAGACCTCACCTCTAATGAAGGGGAAATTAAGGCAATCATTAAAAACTATTTTGCCCAATTATATAGCAATAAATATAACAATTTAGGAGATATGGATGAATATTTACAAAAATAAACTGCCTAGATTAACAGCAGAAGAAATAGAATACCTAAATAATCCCATATCAGAAAAAGAAATTGAACAAGCCATCAAAGAACTCCCTAAGAAAAAATCGCCAGGGCCTGATGGATTCACAAGTGAATTCTATCAGACATTCAAAGAGCAAGTAATCCCAATACTATAAAAATTATTTGATATGATAAGCAAAGAAGGAATCCTACCAAATTTCTTTTATAACACAAATATTGTACTGATTCCAAAGCCAGGGAGATCAAAAACAGAGAAAGAAAACTACAGACCAATCTCCCTAATGAACATAGATGCAAAAATCTTAAATAGAATACTAGCAAAGAGACTCCAGCAAGTAATTAAGAAGATCATCCACCATGATCAGGTGGGATTTATAGCAGGAATGCAAGGTTGATTCAACATTAGGAAAACCATCCACATAATTGACCATATCAACAATCTAACAAACAAAAATCACATGGTCATCTCAATAGATGCTGAAAAAGCCTTTGACAAAATACAGCATCCATTCCTATTGAAAACACTGGAAAGTATAGGAATAGAAGGACCTTTCCTAAAAATAATAAACAGTATATACCTAAAACCATCAACAAACATGATATGAAATGGGGATAAATTAGAAGCCTTCCCAATAAGATCAGGAGTAAAACAAGGATGCCCATTATCACGTCTATTTTTCAACATAGTACTAGAAACACTAGCAGTTGCAATTAGAGAAGAAAAAGAAATTGAAGGTACCAAAACAGGCAAGGAGGAGACTAAGCTATCACTCTTTGCAGATGATATGATGGTATACTTAAAAAATCCTAGAGAATCAACTAAGAAGCTTGTAAAATTAATCAACAACTTTAGCAAAGTTGCAGGATACAAAATAAATGCACATAAATCATCAGCATTTCTATACATTTCCAACATATTAGAGCAGCAAGAAGTAGAAAGAGAAACACCATTTAAAATCACCCTAGGCAATATAAAATACTTAGGAGTCTATCTACTAAAACAAACACAGCAATTATATGAAAACAACTACAAAACACTTTCCAAACAAATAAAACTGGATCTAAACAATTGGAACAACATTGATTGCGCATGGGTAGGACGAGCTAACATAATAAAAATGACAATTCTACCCAAATTTATTTACCTATTTAGCGCCATACCTATCAAGCTACCAAAAAACTTCTTTACTGAATTAGGAAAAAGTATAACAAATTTCATTAGGAATAACAAAAGATCAAGAATATCAAGGGAAATAATGAAAAAAAAAATGTGAAGGAAGGGGGCCTAGCAGTACCAGATATTAAACTATACTATAAAGCAGCAGTCATCTAAATAATATGGTACTGGCTGAGAGACAGAGAGGAAGATCTGTGGAATAGACTTGGAGTAAATGACATCAGCAAGACAGTGTATGATAAACCCAAAGAGCCCAGCTTTTGGGACATGAATCCACTATTTGACAAAAACTGCTGGGAAATTTGGAAAACAATGTGGGAGAGATTAGGTCTAGATCAACATCTCACACCCTACCCCACGATAAATTCAGAATGGGTGAATGACTTGAATATAAAGAGGGAAACTATAAATAAGTTAAGTGAACACAGAATAGTATACTTGTCATATCTCTGGGAAAGGAAAGACTTTAAAACCAAGCAAGAGTTAGAGAAAATTACAAAATATAAATTAAATGGTTTTGATTATATTAAAGTAAAAAGCTTTTTTATAAATAAAAAGAATGTAGTCAAAATCAGAAGGGAAACAACAAATTTGGAAAAATATCTATAACAAAAACTCTGACAGGGGTCTAATTACTCAAATATACAAGGAGTTAAAGCAATTGTATAAAAAATCAATCCATTCCCCAATTGATAAATGGGCAAGAGACATGAATAGGCAATTTTCAGATAAAGAAATCAAAAGTATCAATAAGCACATGAGAAAGTGTTCTAAATCTCTAATAATTAGAGAAATGCAAATCAAAACAACTCTGAGGTATCACCTCACACCTAGCAGATTTGCTAAAATGAAAGAAGGGGAGAGTAATGAATGTTGGAGGGGATGTGGCAAAACTGGGACATTAATAAATTGTTGGTGGAGCTGTGAACTGATCCAACCATTCTGGCTGGCAATTTGGAACTATGCTCAAAGGTCTGTAAAAGAATTCCTGCCCTTTGATCCAGCCATACCATTGTTTGGTTTGTACCCCAAAGAGATCATAGATAAACAGACTTGTATGAAAATACTTATAGCTGAGCTTTTTGTGGTGGCAAAAAACTGGAAAAGGAGGGTGTGTCCTTCAATTGGGGAATGGCTGAACAAACTGTGGTATATGCTGGTGATGGAATACTATTGTGCTAAAAGGAATAATAAACTGGATTAGTTCCAGGTGAACTGGAAAGACCTCCAGGAACTGATAAAGAGCGAAAGGAGCAGAGCCAGAAGATCATTGTCCACAGAGACTGATATACTATGGTAAAATAGAATGTAATGGGCTTCTGTACCAGCAGCAATACAATGACCCAGGACAATTTTGAGGGATTCATGGTAGAGAACACTACCCACATTCAGAGGAAGGACTGCACAAGAGGAAACATATAAGAAAAACAACTGCTTGAAAGCATGGGTCGGGGTGGACATGATTGAGGATGTGGACTGGAAACTACCACACCAATGCAACTACCAACAATTTGGAAATAGGTCTTGATCAAGGACACATGACAAAACCAGTGGAAATGTGAGCCGGCCATGGCTGGGGGGAGTGCAGGGGTTGAAGGGGAAAGTAGGAGTATTAATCATGTAACCATGTTAAAAATGAATATTAATAAATGTTTAAATTTAAAATAAAAAACTATACAAATATAGTTTTTAAAAAGCCAAAACTTTTTTACAATGTCAGATTAAAATAATTTGAGAGTATTAATTGTTCATGCACAGGCAGAGCCAATATAAGTAAAATGAAAATTCCAAAGAAACTAGTCTATTTATTCAATGCCGTCTCAATCAAATTACAAACAAAATTATCTAATTGAGCTAGAAAAAATAAGATGAAAATTCATATTTGGAAGAATAAAAGGTCAAGAATTACAAAATAATTAACAAATCAAATGTAAAGGAAGAAGGTCTAGCATTACCAGATTCCAAATTGTATTATAAAGAATTAGCTGTCAAAATTATCTGGTACTGGATAAGAAGTAGAAAGGTAAATTTCCAAAAGTAGAACAGAACAGACATAAAACAACAGAGAAAACTCTTATAGTAACCTTGTAATTGACAAAAAATATAAACCAAGGCTATTGGGATAAGAAATCAGTATTCAGTAAAAATTTCTGGCACAAATAGAAAATTTCTTAGAAACTAAGTACACACCAATATCTTACATCATTCACTAAGAGAAGATCAAAATTGATACATGATCTAAACATATCATAAGCAAATTAGAAGAAAAGGGAACCTACTACTTTATCAGATTTATACACTTGAAAAGAAAATAACTTGTATGTTCCAAAATATTTATATTAATTCTCTTTGTGGTGGCAAAGAGAATGGAAATTTAAATAAAATAAATTTAAAAAGTAAAATAAAAAATGTAAATTTAAGAGATATTCATCAATTGGGAAATGGCTAAACCAAATATAATATATGGATATGAAGGAATGCAACTGTGCAATAAGAAATGATGTGCAGATTAATTAAAATAAACTTGGACAGAAATACTTGAGACAACTAAGAATGAAATGAATAGAACCAAAAGAACATTTGGTACACTACAAATTTAATACATGAAGAAAAATATTTTGTATGTTCATTTCCAGAGAACGAACTATGAAGCAGAAACACAAAAAAATGTAATCTATGTATTTTGCTAGATGATGTCTTCTGTGGTTTGGGGAGGGCAGGGAAGAGCTGAATAAAAAAAAAAAATTAAAAGACTATATTATCCTGAAAAACTTTTCAAAATGCTAGTAAATCCTGAAGGAGATCCATCATGGATTATAAATATCACCAACACGTTCCTAAAATAACCCCTGTTTATCCATCTAACTCTGATATAGTTCATGAAGTATTGCCATTTTTGCAAGGTAACAGAACCTTTAAGACACTGATGTGGACATCAAACTACTGCCATTACTATTAGATAAACTACACGGTGTATAGTAGATCTCATATTATAACAAATTATATGTACACACACATGCGCGTGCACACACACACACACACACACACACACACACACACACACACATATATATATATATATATATATATATATATATAT
>NW_025388231.1:0-3659 GCF_016433145.1 Gracilinanus agilis | reverse complement strand
CACACACACACACACACACACACACACACATATATATATATATATATATATATATATATATATATATATATTCCTCAATTGACAAGTGATAAAAGGATGTGAACAAACATTTCTAAGATGAAATTAAAACTATTTTTATAGGGATGAAAAATGTTCTAAATTGCAATTGATAAGAAAAATTCAAATTAAAACATTTCTGAGGTACTATATCACACCTATCAGATTAGCTAACATGACAGAAAAGAAATATGAAGAATGTTGGAGGGGATGTGGAAAACTTGGGACACTAATACACTATTAGTAGATTTCTGAACAGATGCAATCATTCTGGGGAATAATTTGGAACAATGGCCAAAAGGTTATAAAACTGTGCACACATTTTAAACTGGCAATGTCACTACTAGATTTATATCTCATAAAGATCAAACATAAGGAAACTGAATATATTTGTACAACAATGATTATTACAACTCTGTTTTGTGTTGGCAAAGAATTGAGTTTCAAAGGGATTTCAATCAATTAGGCAATGGCTGAACAAGTTGTGGAATATGATTTTGATGGAATGCTATTGTGCTATAAGAGATATTAAATAGGATGATTTCAGAAATAAATGAATAAGGCTTATGTGAAGTAATGTAAAGCGAAGTGAACAGAACTATGAAAACTCAGTATACAGTAACAGCAATATTATGTAATGATAAGCTGTGAGTGACTTAGCTATTCCCTGCAATATAAAATCAAAGGTAATATTGAAGGTTTCATGTAGAAAAATGTTATCCATCTCAGAGAAAGAATTGATTAAGTCTGAATGAAAATACAGACAATTTTATAATTAATTTTTGTCTGTTTTCTTTCATGGCCTGACTAATATGGAACTATGTTTGCATGGTTATTTATGCATATTTTATAACAAATTGTTTATCACCTCAGAAAGAAGGAAGAAAATATAAATATAAAATTTTGGAAAAAAATGAATGCTTAATATTATTGTTAAATTCATTTGGGAAAATAAAACATTGAATATAAAAAAGAATTGACTTGTATAAAAGCATTTTTCCAAAAAAAATGAAACATATATTTATAGGTGTGTATGTATATATTTCTTACAGTCTTATCAAAAACCTTAATGTAGCAGCACTTCATAGTTTAAGAATGTCTTTCATTCATCTATCCCAAAAGCGATTCTAGATATCTTTCAGCATGTGGCGGTTGATGGTTGGGAAGAGCATAATGGAAAAGAGAAGAAAAGTTATTCTAGAAATAGGCTTTAGGAAATAGGAGGTATTAGCTACAAAGCACATCTACCAAAACAACTTCCATAATGAAATTGAGTTTGATTTCTATCCTTTCACAGTGTTGAAACATATTATTAGTAAGCATTGAATGTCAACTTTGAGAATTCAATATTGCCTTCACATATCATTAATTCTATTTTAATCTAACAATATTATTCACTCTCTTCACTCATTAATTTCTTTATTTTTAATTTTTCTTCTGTGTTTCTACTTCCACAGTTCTTTCTTTGGATGTGGATAGCATTCTTTCTTATAAGTCCCTTTGGGTTGTCCTGGATGACTGTATTGCTGCTAGTAGAAAAGTCTATTACATCCAATTGTGCCACAGTGTATCAGTCATTATGTATAATGTTCTCCTGATTCTGCTCCTTTTGCTCCCCATCAATTGGTGGAGATCATTCCAGTTCACGTGGAGGTCATCACAGTTCACTATTCTGCACAATAGTATTCCATCACCAACAGTTACCACAATTTGTTCAGCAATTCCACAATCAATAGTCACCCCCTCATTTTCCAATTTTTACCACCACACAAAGCACAGCTATAAATATTTTTGTACAAACTAATTCATCTCCACTTTCTTATCTTTTGGGGATACAAATCCAGTAGAACTGCTATTGCTGGATTCAAGAGCATTCACTGTTTTAAAGCCCTTCAGGAATAATTTCAAATTGCCTTCCAGAATGGTTGGATCAATTCACAACTCCCCCAGCAATGCATGTGTCACAATTTTGTCACATCCCCTCCAACATTTATTACTTTCCTTTGCTATCATATTGGTCAACCTGCTATGTGTGAAGTTGTATCTCAGCATTGTTTTGATTTGCATTTCTCTAATTATGAGAGATTTAAAACAATTTTTCATGTGCTTATTAATAGTTTCGATTTCCTTATCTGAGATTTGCCTTGCCCATTTATCAATTGAGGAATGGCTTCATTTTTTGTACAATTGATTTAGGTCCTTATAAATTTGAGAAATTAGGCCTTTGTCAGAGGTTCTTCTTATAAATATTTTCCCCAATTTGTTGCTTTCCTTCTGATTTTTTATTGCTTTGTTTTTGTTTGTACAAAACCTTTATATTTTAATGCAATCAAAATTATTAATTTGACATCTTGTAATATTCTCTATTTCTTGCTTGGTTTTAAGTTCTTTCCTTTCCCATAGATCTGACAGGTATACTATCCTCTGTTCACTTAATTTACTTACAGTTTCCTTCTTTATATTAAGTAATTTACCTGTTCTTTGGTTGTGCCTTTTCTCTTATCCTTCTTACCCTCCCTTCCAACTTTTTGCTTTTAGACAGTGCCCACTTTCCCCTCCCTAATGTTACAAATCTTCCCATCCCCTCCCCTCTTATTGATTCCCCTCTCACTATAGTGTCTTTTAAAAGACCTCTCCCTTCCTTGTATTGTTCCCCTCCTGACCACCATTTTTATTACCTTTCTACTTCTCTATAGGGCACAATTCTCTGCCCCAAAGGATCAAATTATTCTTCCCTCACTGAGTTAATTTATTTTCTTTTCTTTTAAACCCTTAACTTCTGTGTATTGGTTCCTAGGTGGAAGAGTGGTAAGGGTGGGCAATGGGGGGGTCAAGTGACTTGCCCAGGGTCACACAGCTGGGAAGTGTCTGAGGCAGGATTTGAACCTAGGACCTCCTGTCTCTAGGCTTGATTCTCAATCCACTGAGATACCCAGCTGCCCCCAATAATAACAATTTTTAAGAGTTACCAATATCATCTTTTCTTACAGGAATAAAAATCATTTGAATTTATTGGGACCCTTAAATTTTTCCCCTATTCTTAATTCCCTTTTGGTACTTCTCTTGAGTTCTGGGTTTGGGCATCAAATATATTGTTTAAGTTGGGTTTTTTCTTTAGGAATGCTTGGAAGTCTTCAATTTTATTAAATGACCATACTTTCCCCTATAATAATATAGTCAGTTTTCCTGGGTAGTTGATTCTTGGTTATAGACTCTGTAACAGTTAAAATTACTGGTTGGATGATGGTTATATGAAATTATGTGGTCATGGTATTTATTAGATCTTGAGTCAGAAATTTATTTACAAATCTTTACAAATAGAGAGGAAACAATAAAGAGAAGTGCGAGGGAGATAGAAAAGTTATCTATCCCATCAACCTAAATGGTTTCCTCCCTGTCTGCTTAATCCAGGAAGAGATTAATTAGATCTCAACCAGGAAGACCAGTAGTGAGACTATGGTTCTCTTTCAAAATCCTCCCTGTAATCTTTTGGGTGACTAGTCTCCCCAATGATTCATTTTACCATAATCAGAAACCACAGCAATTGTAATAAGAAGGAAACAAGAGAGAGAGAGAGAGAGAGAGAGAGAGAGAGAGAGAGA
>NW_025388230.1:0-5811 GCF_016433145.1 Gracilinanus agilis | reverse complement strand
TATATAAACATATATATACACATATATATAATTTCATTTTTAATTCCTAAAACCAAATAATTATAAAACCAAATAAAAGAAGCATTTCCATATACAAAGAAAAAGAAAATTTTACATAAATGAAATTGCACATCTCTTACATGTTTAACTTTCTTTTCTTTTTATCTACATAATAAATCCCATCCACAAGTGTCTCAGTCCCGCCTAACCCTTCCTGCGTCACAGAAGTTGTTATCTGGGAGACAGACACATTCATACAAATGAGGTCTTTCATGTTTTCACCTTTCAGTTCACTCTCTGGAGGTAACATTCACAATTTATTCTTCTAGTATTAATTATGTGATATGATTAATAATTATACTATTATGTATATTATAATTATACTAAATAATAATTAATTCTGGGTATAATGTTCTCTTGGTTTTATTCATTGCACTGTTCATTATCCCATGTAGTACTTAACAACATTTAAAAAAATTAGCCTGCTCACTGTTTCTTATGGCACAGAACCATATACCACAATTTGTTTAGCCATTCCACAACTGATGGGCAGCCCCTCAATATTTACTCACTTCCAATGCAAGTGGAAAACACAGTTTTTCATTATTCCTTTGGCATCCAGAAATTGGATAGAAGAAAAAAGGCTAATAAAGATATCAAGTTAAATCTGGCCTAACTTAAGTCTTGGTGATTGCTATAAATTTTTTGCTTTGTATTACTTGTTTTGTACTTCTAAAATGCCATCAGCTCTGACTACCAAATACCTCTTATTTTTTCTTAAAGATCCCAAAGTATTCTTTGATCTGAACTGAAACTTTTTATTCTCAGACAGACAATTTTTTTGCCACTAGAGCTACGACAATAGCAGGTCCGAAACTGAGTTCTTGTATCTGTAAATGAAAATGAATGATCTTGGGATAGGGCCTCCTAATCTATGGTCCATAACTCCCCCAAAGAGGAGAATGTATACATTTCAGGAAGCCTATGAACTTGGATGAGAAAAAAAGAACATTTATTTTCACAACCATCTAATTGAAATTTAGCATTGCCTTCCATTATGAATGTAGGCAAGAAACATTATTCTGAGGAGTCCCTAGGTTTCCCTACATTGCCAAAGGGGGTTCATGAAACAAAAATGGTTAAGAACCCCTGTCCTGGAGATTTAGAGCATGTCTTCTTTTGCTAATTTCATTTGGTTATGATCAACTAAGCATTCTTTATTGGTTTTTGAAATGTGGCTCTGAAAAGACTAAATATGAGAGAACTGTAGAAAACAGATAGGTAAAGTATTCAGGGAAGGAGAAAACCATCTCCTAAATTATATTCCTCAGAATATGCTCTAAAAAGTCCAAATGTAGGTTGTAAAACTTTTATCTGTAGAGCAGTGTAGCAGAAATGTAATGAATTGAGTAGTAGAATTTTATTTTTAAAAAATGAGTTGGAGATCAGTTAGCATAGACACATATATACATATTTATATACAAACACAAAGCTACCCACACACCTCAAATAAACAAAGGCTGGAATACCAGAGTACTAGAAATGGACTTGGAATGGTGTGTAAGGAAAGCAGTTTCTAAAACGGCATGAAACCAAAAAAGGAAAAAAAAAAAAAAAAAAAAAGGAAAGAAAATGGCTGAAATCAGGCAGCTAGTTGGCACAGGGGTTGTTGGAAGTTGGGAAGACCTGAGTTCAAATTTGAATTTAGATACTTCCTAGCAATGTAACTGTAGGCAAGTTACTTAACCCTATTTACCTAAACAAACAAACAAACAAAAAACAAACAAACACCCAACAGTTATTAGGAGAACTGTTAGAAGATTCAGTGGATGGAGTGCTAAGCCTAGAGACAGGAAGTCCTGGGTTCAAATCTGAAATTAGACATTTCCTAGCAAGTCACTTAACCCTGTTTGCTTCAGTTTCGTCCTCTGTAAAA
Organism: Gracilinanus agilis; assembly: GCF_016433145.1. Classification (NCBI taxonomy): domain Eukaryota; kingdom Metazoa; phylum Chordata; class Mammalia; order Didelphimorphia; family Didelphidae; genus Gracilinanus; species Gracilinanus agilis. The sequence continues at coordinate 3,875 of NW_025388230.1, read as the reverse complement.
CGAGCCGCAGAAGGAAATGGCAAACCACTGCAGTATCTTTGCCAAGAAAACACCAAATGGGTTCACAGTCAGATATGTCTGAATGACAACAATCCCTCGTGTTTAGCACGGTGTCTGGTGGCCAGTAGGTACCTAATCATTTACTGCGGGGTTGAACTAAATTCTTCTGTGGGTCAGAAAACTCCACTGGGCAATCTTCCCCAATTTTGTGTTCCTGGTTAGAGGCCAATGGCGGGGACTCAACTCTGAAGTTCATTCTTTTTTTCTCGTTATTCTCATTGAAAAGCGGTGGAAAAAGGGAGGCTCGTTCAGACTTTGTCTTTTATTCCCTTGGCTTCATCCACCTCCCGGTGAAGAACAGTTTCCCGAAGTGGCTGGCTGTGAGGAAAACCCCCAAAGACTATAGGTCTGCAGAGCTGAGCGGGCTTAGAAAAGGCGAGAGTTTACTGCAGAAGGGCTCTCCCTGCTGGCCACTCGGAAAACTGCAGCCTTCTTCTCCCCTCTGGAGCCTGGCAGACCACGAGGCTGCTTCTTCCTCCTTGCCTGGCAGTTTAACCCAAAGCAGCTGCTTTGTAGGCTATCAGAGGGGCCTCCTTCCCCAGTACGCTCGGCTCCTAGGCACTTTCATGTTCCCAGACTCGCTGCAGATGTTTCTTTATGACCCGTCAAAATGTTTGCTAAATATCATCTGTTAATTTCTCCAACTTCCTGGCCAAGATCCTTTTATGTGTAACTCAACCCCAGATTTTGAAAATGGTCTGTGACAATTTAATGGGTATATGAAATTGACATGCTCTATTTGATATACATACACTATATGATATGGAAATAGATCCACATGAAGCTGTGATTTTATTTATTTATCTATTCATTCATTCATTTGTTCATTTATTTATTTGCCTATTTGTCCATTTATTCATTCATTTATCTATCTGTCTATCTATCTGTCTATTGGTTTATTCATTCATTCACTCATTTATTTATTTATTTACTTGCTTATGGGCTCATTCATTCATTCATCCATCCATCCACCCATCCATTTATTTGTTTATTCTCCCATCCACCCATTTATTTATTTATTTGTTTATTCTCCCCATCCACCCATTTATTTATTTATTTGTTTATTTATTCGTTCATTCATTCATTCATTCATTCATTTGTCTGTTTATCTGCCTACCTATTTATTCATTTATTTATTTGCTTGTTTATTTATTTGTTTATTTATTTATTCATCCACTCAGCCATCTATCTATCTATCTATCTATCTATCTATCTATCTATCTATCTATCTATCTATCNCCACTCAGCCATCTATCTATCTATCTATCTATCTATCTATCTATCTATCTATCTATCAAGAACTCCCAGATAAGGAAACTCCTTTTACTAATTCAGGTGGCAGAGACCTGTCTAGAGAGGGAAACAGCATGGACCAAGCCCCTACGATGTGTCAGACACTCTGTTAAATGCTTTATACAAATATCTCATTTAAGCTTCCCAAGAAACCCTTGAGAGGCAGGGGCTATTATTATCCCTGTTTTACAGATGAAGAAACTGAGGCAGCTAGTCATTAAGTGACTTGTTCAGGATCACACAGCTGGTCAGTTGTTCGAGACTGGATTTGAACTTAAGACTTCCTAACTCTAGAAGCATCGAGGTGGTACAGTGGATAGAGCACTAGGTCTAGAATCAGGAAGATCTGAATTCAAATCTAGCTTCAGATACTGGCTATGTGACTCTGGGCAAGTCGCTTAACCTTGTTTGCCTCTGTTTCTTCATCTGTAAGATGAGCCGGAGAAGGTAGTAGTAAACCACTCCAATATCTCTGCCAAGAAAACCCCAAAGGGGGTCAAGAAGAATCAGACATGACTCAAGTGACTGAAGGACAACAACTTCCTGATTTTCTTTACTTTGCCATCAACTACTTCTAGAGAGCAGATGTGCGCACACACACGTATACAAATGTGTTTGCGTATTTACACTTATACACACATATGTGTGAATATATGTTTATGGACTGAGGGTGTACATTTCCATTCTGATTATGGGATCCCAGATAGACAATAGGAAGGGAACTTCGAGACTATCTAATACAACTCCTTTTTACAGATGAAGAAATCAAGGGTTAGAGGAGTCTGGTAATTTATTCAAGTTTACCCAGTTGGCAGAGATGAGTTCCCCTAAATACAAAAGCAGAGGCGCTTCCAACACTCAGATGCCATGTTGCCCTTAGCTAAATTCTTTGGCTTTTAATGAAGATGTGACCAAATCTGAGATCTCTTACAGCCCCTGGAGGAAGCTGCTTTGGTTCCCAGGGACTGCCTCAGCAGGACAAGTTTCCCATTTTAGGGAAATCTCTCATGTCTCTAGTAAGGTGTCCTTTCCCCTTCACAGATAAACTAAATCACATCAAAGAACTCAATCTTTAATATGTTATTTTTGTTAGGGATGGTTATATTTTTTAAGATAATGCAATTCATCTTTTTTTTTTTTTAACCCTTATCTTCTGTCTTTGAATCAATACTGTGTTTCAAGGCAGAAGAGTGGTAAGGGCTGGGCAACGGGGATTAAGTGACTTGCCCAGGATCACACAGCTAGGAAGTGTCTGAGTTCACATTTGAACCCAGGATCTCTCTTCTCAAGGTCTGGCTCTCAATCCACTGAGTCACCTAGCTGTCCCCCAGTTCACATCTAAAAGAGTGAATCTCTAATAGTGGAGTTGTCCTGCAAATCACCCATGAGACAAAGACCTCATTCCTTCCCTAACCCTTGGGGCTCTTTCTTTATACATAGTATGAAGCCAATGGCTATATAGTCAGTTGCATGGGCATCTAAAAGCAGAGGCTAGGTATACTTCTAGCAGTTTCTCTAATTAGGAGACAAATAGGTCCCTGGGCAAGGGCTGCTTTAGGAAATGGGGGCAAAGAGACCAGATATCAGAGACCATGTTCCTGTGGCAACAGCCCTACCTTTTTCATTCTCCTTCACCACCTCCTACTCCCTGGGCTTCTCCTCCTCAGGCAATTTGAAAGAGAGCCAACTGGGGATATGGGCAAGAAGCGATTCTCCTCCCCTTTCCCTTTCCCTTAGTGCTGTATGCTTCCTGAGGCCCTGATCCAGGAAACTGGGAGCCAGCTGCTGTGATGGGAACCTCTTTATAGAAAGGAGGTCTGAGGGGACAAGCACTGACTGACTCTGGGGCATTCCATCAGAGCAGCTGCAGCCAATCACTCTGCTGACCCTGGGGCCTCGCAGAAGGTCTACCTTATGAAAATTCTTGGATTCAAAAACATCCCTCGCTATTTGGACTGGATTGTGTTCCGATTGATCCCCTATTACCAGAGGCTTTTTTATGCCAAAGGCAGGTATTTAGAGTCACTTCACTGCCGTGGTCATTTGGAAGAATAGATGAGGAATTCAGAATCCATTTGAAGGACGGAGAAGCCATATTTGTCCAATGATTTCCTCAGGATGGCCCTCTAAGGTCGGTAGCATTGGTACTATCATACCATTTGACAGAAGAGGAAATTAGGTTTCAGAAAAACCGAGTGATTTATCCACTGACTACATAAGGAATATGTGCTAGAGTCATCATTCAAACCCAAGCATCCAAGAGTTTGAACATGCTACCCCTTTCCTCAAGAAGCTTCTGTAGCTCCCAATTGTCTTAGGACAGGGTTTCTTCATCTTTTTTCTTTTTACATGTGTTATGGACCCCTTTCGCAGTCTGGCGAAACCTATAGATCCCTTCTCAGATAAATGATTTTAAATACAAACAGTGAAATATTTGGGGTTGCTTACAAAGGAAATCAAAGGTTAAATAAAAAAGTATTTTTATGTATAATATTTATTTATCTATAAGTATTATAAATTTA
>NW_025388229.1:2358-9432 GCF_016433145.1 Gracilinanus agilis | reverse complement strand
GTGTGACTGGTATGACAAGGGTTTCGGTACTCTGATCGTTCCCTTGATCTGTTTATCCGTTTCCATACCTCCGCGAGGAGATTGGCGAGAACGTGGGGAAGTGATTGTTACCACAGCGTGAATGAAAAATGGGGAAAACACTCTCAAAGGAAGCCCTATATGTTAAGGAACTTAAAGATAGCCTCAGGGAGAGAAGCATTAGGGTAAAAAAGAAAAATTTGTTTAAGACCCCCGGATCCTTTAGAGAGGACTTCGGGGAAAAGGGGATGGAGCCCTGAGCAAGCTCCCACCCCTACTCAAAATTAAGCATTAGGGCACTGGGCCCTTCTTAGAAGGACACCAGGAAAAGCGTATTTTTCTCTAGGACTAAACGGCAAATTTAAAAGTGACCAGAAATTTTCCTCTCTGCCCCCCTTTTTAGAAGCGGCTGGCTACTTTGCTTCAGCTAGAAAAACCAGTTTTGTTATAGTTTTTTTCTTTCTCCCTTGGAAGGAGCCCAATTGGTGATGGCCACAGACAATGTAAAAAGTTTTAGCAATTTTCACTTAGCTATATCAATCTTTCCAGCAATGTGGCATACCTGGAATTATTCAGGCAGGTATCAGAATCCCACTTCACAGAAAAGTGAAGAAGCAAAAGTGTATTTATTTTAGGATACTTATTGAAGCATGAAGAAAGGTAATTAAGAAACAAAATTTATCATATGTCAGCCAGCTCCTTCTTAAGAATTAACCCTTTTCTGACTCATTCTTTTTCACAGATTTCTTTAGTCATGGAGATATGAATTGTAACAATTGATCTTTTGCCAGGATGAAAAGAAAAATCTAGCTTATATAATTTATGTTTTATATTTGTCAGAGTGTGTGTGATATGCCCGGGAAATGTGTCCATGATCTGTCTGTGTGTTACATGTTGTTTGTCTGTGATCACAATGGGAGGGTTACAGGTTGGGAAAAATAAATCTCTCTCTCTTCTTCATTCATTCCGGAGGAATGGGGAAGACAGACGGAGGTGTTAGAGAAATTCAGAAAATAACATTGTAATTTCTGAATGTCTTTAACTCTAAGATAATTTAATTGGTTAAAAGAAATCTTATTCTCTGCTCTTATTAAGGCAAGAGTTAAACAAACTAATCTGTCAAACATTTCCCTTTCCATTTCTCACTGGCCATGAGAAAGGGAACATGGAAATCAAAAGACAGAAAAAGGGACAAATTTGATCCCATCACCAAATTCTATCAACAGGTTAAGTACTGAGACATATATCTAATGAAAATTACAAAAGATTCTAAAATGCAATCTAAGAAAACTTATTGAGAGAGAAAGCAATGATTCTTAGTTGTGTACAGAAGTATAGAAGTGCAACTTAACTTTCCTAGCTAGCAAAAAATAAATAAAAACCATCAGTCTTGCTCAGTGCTTAACCCAGAGTGAAAAAGCTTCTTTAAACAACCATGAGTTCAACCTAACATTAATCAAACTGATGTTAGTGAAAAATTTAACTTAAAGATTATTAGAACAATGCAATTGGCTTACATTTCAAAATTAGATCCCTTTAGACAGAGGCTGGTCCATGAGAAAATTATTTGTTGAGAGCGAATCATTCACGCCGCCCCAGTTCAGCAGGAAGTAGCTATGAGAAGCTAAAAATCGTCGCCCATTCTCCCCCAAACTCATGGACCTTTCTCTACCCATTAGAGTATACATTTGCTAAGGAACTAAATAGGTACTGATGGTATTGTGTAAATTCATTGACTACTAGTTAAAAATGGAATTTCTGTTAAATTTAAGAATGCACAAAACTTATATTGAAAAGCTATCTATTAGGATTTGCAGTGTAGGAATGATCAGACTTACCAAAAATGCTTATCGAACTGAATTTAGGGAAAACATATGAACATGTAAAATTGTTACTCTAAGACCTGTACCATCATATTAAGTAATAGGTAAAAATATAATTAACATTAGGGTTTCAAATTTTGGTAATTCAAAAATAATATTTTTGCATTAGGAATCTAGTATATTATGAATATAAAAAATTTGGACAGCATTGTAATTTATTAGGATATAAAATTATTTTAAAAGCATGTGCAATGTATTAGAAGAAATTCATGATCTAAGGAATAACATGCAATTTGTTTAAAGAAAAAAGTGTTATTGCGGGTAGGAATAAACATGTAGAGTGACTTCATGTGAACAGGCTCGGAGAGGTACAGTGACCAATCAAGTGTGACTTGCCAGCTTAGCTCTGTAAAGTGAAAAAATGAACAAGAAGCTAATAGCAACTTTATAACATCAATAATGATTGTGCAAAAATTCAGGTTTCCCTAATTCACCACAATTGGAGCATAAATTTAAAATAAAAAGGGAAACTGCAGATATTATAGAGAATAAAAGACAGTTAATACAAAGGAAATATGGTTTGGAAATTTATAAAGCAAATAACATATACTGTGACAACTTAAAATTAAGCCTTAAGACAAAAGGGAGATTTTACTCCACAATTAGAAGTATTTTTCATGTAAGAATTGATTTAAGGGTTGAGGATTGCTAATGATTTTTGATATGGTACAATGTAATTTATTTATTGTGGTAACAGAACAAAAAAAAAAAAAAAAAAAAAGTTGTAATGTTAGAGAACTTATTCCAGAATTTAACTTGGGATATTTCAAATGAGATGTTCTTTTAATGTATGTGCTATCAGAACTAGCAGCAAGTAATCATGATACAAAAGAAATTTTTAAAGTGGTTAATCTATGCATGGGTTTTAATAATACAGGTTCTAAGAATTTGGTAATTTTCAAAAGATGGAGTTTCTAATGGATAAATAAATAATAGGTGTGAATTCTAGTGCAAAATAGACACAAAAAATGATGAATCAGAACAATCTTGATGGTATTTGATCAGCTATGTAGCAATGTTTTAAAGTAAAAGGAAACTAAACTGGAAATTCTATTACAGCCCTGTTTTATATTTACTATGGAGCTACTCAATCCAGCACTCCTGTTCCTTAATTCAGGTTTTGTGACTTAAGTGTGAGATGTTAATTATTACCAAAATATGTAAGAATAACTGAGTGATCGGTCTTGTAGGGATATGAGGAAATGTTTTCCCTGTTTGTTTTTTGTGACAAGTCCCATAATCAGCACATAAGGCAAATTATACAATTAAAGTTTCCATTTCCCCAAACAACCTATTAGGTAGATAATTGGAAATTATCAAATTGTTAGGGAACATGCTTTGAGAAGTAGATGAAGTTAGTGATAGATGACTTGTAGCTTGCAGCTTTAGTTTACCACAATTGAAGTATTAGATCTTGAGCTTGGAAATATAACCCAAAACTTTCTGGATTTCCTCCAGAATCTGGGAGATAAAGAAATTTATTTGTAAAATAATAATTCAAGTATTTATAGATGTCCTATTAATGTGAGCTCTGCAAAAGGATATTTTGTAACAGAAACATCACTTGTCAACTCTGCAAACAACTTAGGAATCAAACTTCCTAGAAGGATCAATTCTTATCCAAGAATGATTTCTGGGGATGAAGTATGTTGGCAAAGATACCCAAATGTTAAGGTTTAATATCAGTTTCTCTTGTACTAAATTTTCTTGTGTTACTCTTTTGCCTGAACCCCATCTAGGGATTAACCCCCGTGGCCTTCTCCCCGGCCACCTATGGCAAATAGACGTCACCCACGTCCCTTCTTTCGCTAAACTTTAGTATATCCAGGTTTCCATCGACACGTTTAGCGGTTTTCTTTTTGCATCTGCGCAATCTGGCGAAGCCACCAGGCATGTTATCAAGCATATGTTCCTTGCCATGTCCATGATGGGAAAGCCCCTCTCCCTCAAAACAGATAATGGCCCCGGCTATACCAGCCAGGCCTTCAAACAATTCTGTTCTCAGTTAGGCATAAAACATGTTACGGGCATCCCTTATAACCCACAAGGACAAGGCATTGTTGAACGAGCAAATCAAACCCTTAAGAACACCCTTTTTAAACTCAAGTCCCAAGAAACCCTTTACCCATTGTGTGGCAATCAGACCCTGCTTCTTGCACATGCCCTTTTTGTTCTTAACTTCCTCACACTGGATGCAGAGGGGCTTTCCGCTGTCTCGACCTCCTTTTTTTGAAAGAGGGCGGACTATGCGCAGCCCTGAAAGAAGAATGTTGCTTTTACGCAGACCACACTGGCATTGTAAGGGAATCTATGGCAAAATTACGAGAACGCCTTGCCCTAAGAAAAAGGGAGGCTGAGGCTCGGGAAGGATGGTTTAACAATCTCCTAAAAGGTTCCCCCTGGCTTTCCACCCTGATCCCCACCGTTTTAGCTCCCCTTTTTATCTTCCTTTTAGTCCTTACCTTTGGCCCTTGGGCTTTCCAACGCCTGACCGGATTTATTAAAATGAAAATTGACTCAGCCCTCACTAAGTACCCTATGGTCCAATACCATCGCATAGAAATAGCAGACACTGAACGGCCACACACCTTGCCTGACAGTGACCGTCTCCGTTTCACCGGCAGGGCGGTAACCCAATGACGGGATTAGCACAGGTCCTTGACCCTTGATGGTCAAGTAACTCCCCCTGTGTAGCCTAAGACAGGGGCCGTCACTGCGGTCCTGGCAAAATCGCCTCTTTAAATGAAAAGAAAGGGGGAATTGTCAGAGACCAAGGATTGAAACTTAGAGACCAAGGATCGAAACCTAAAAACCATGGAGACCATAGAAACGAAACTTAGTGAAGGATTTCCCAAGAAACGAAACTTATGTTAGGAATAGAAACTTATCCAGCTTCATCCGGGATAGGCGTGGCGAGACCAACGGCCCGAGACCACTGGAAAATTCCTTACCCCAGTCCTAGAAGCATATAAACCCACTCCCTGCACACAATAAACGAGCCTTGTCACAATTAAGACTGATTTGTCTTTATTGCGCCTCGGTCTCCCTTCTCTCCCCCTATGGTTCTTCCAGGTGGCTGACTCACGGGTCTCTCGCGGTTGTATCCGGCTGGATCCGGATAGAAGAAGAAGAAGAAGAAGAAGAAAGAGAGAGAGAGAGACTTGATCATGGATCATGGCTTGGTAATAAGAGAGAAAATCTCAGAGTTAAATCTGGGTCCAAGTCCTATCTTGACACTACTGGTTTTATAACCCTGGACAAGACATTTAATGCCTCAGTGTCCCAGAAATCTCTCTAAGACTCTATTTTTGTTGTTCAATGGTTTTCAATCATGTCCAACTTTTTGTGCTCCCTATTTGGAATTTTCTTGGCAAAGAGAGTGGAGTGGTTTGCCATTACCTATTCCAGCTCATTTTGCATATGAGGAAACTGAGGCAAACAGGGTTAAATGACTTGCCCAGGGTCACACAACTAGTAAGTATCTTAGACTGAATTTGAATTTAGGTCTTTCTAATTCCAGGCCTATCATTTTATGTACTACCACTTATATAAGTAGTTTCACATCTGTATAGGATATTAGTCAATGGATATTTACAGTAACTAAACTGTAAGTTCCTTTTGACTCAGCAATGTCTCTACTTGACTGATGTTCCAAGGAAATAAAAAAATAGAATGTGTGTGTATCCCAAGTTACTCAAAATTATATATATATGTATATATATATTCATATAAAGCTATATTTATTTCTCTTCTCTTTTTGTGGCATTAAAGAACTTGGAACTAAAGAGGTACCAACCACAGGGCATTAGTTGAACAATTCACAATATATCAATATAAAGGAATATAATTATTCTGTAGCCACGAGGAATGACAAAAGGAATGGATTCAGAGAAACCTGGGAAGATCTGCATGTACTGATATAAAATGGAATGAGCAGAAGTAGGAAGCAATTTATCCAGTAACAGGAATATTGTAAAAACAAGCTACCTTGAAAGGCTGAAGAATTCTGACCAGTGTAATGGACAACCATGATTTTAATAACACAAAATGTAAGTGTGGAATTGGGGTAGTCTAGATACCCACCCATTTACCATCAATACTCACTCCACATACAAAAAGCAACCATCTCTTTTCTTCTTCTTGCTCCATGTATTGGGTGATTTTCAGTCTCTTTACCTATTAATTTGTCTTCTTCTAGAATAAGAACAAAGTGAAAGCATGCAACTATGTGGTGATAGCAAGTAGCATGATTTATTTGAACACAAACAGAAGTTATAGGTGAAGGGTCTAAAGAGAGGGAAAATATTTTACATATATATTGCCACAAAAGGGTTGAAAAATAGATTCACTAGTAAGAGAAGAAAGGCATGAAATTAATGGCAATTCTAAAATGTAAGAGCTGTAATTTTGGATTTTACTAAAAGATTGGAGAGTCATTCATGAAATCTTACTTGCAAATTTGGGTGAAATTATCTTGGCAAAGAAAGGAATTAGATTGTCTCAAAAAATTGGCTACAAAGCAAGCTATTAAATAGAGTTATGTACAATGGCCATGCCTTTTGTTTTGAGGAGGTAGACAAAGTCTTTCTGTACTAACAGAAGTCAGAATAGTTCCCCTTTAACAGATTCAGTTTCAGTGTAGAGGAGATTATAAGAACACTTAAATGGGCAGCTGGTACGAAGTGGTTGAAGGAGTGAAATTACACATAAGGACAGAGAGCTCAATTACAGTGGGACTAAGAGTAGAGTCAAAGAATGTCCGAGCTGGAGGGTTTCTTAAGAATATAGGCAACAGGGGTAACTAGATGGTTCAGGGGATAAAGAACCAGGCCTGGAGTCAGGAGGACCTCAGACCTCAGACACTTCCTAACTATGTGATCCTGGGCAAATCACTTAACCCTCATCTTTCTGCCTTAAAACTAATACTTAGTATCAATTCTAAGGCTGAAGGTATGGGTTGAAAAATGAATATAGGACACAATTTCAGAGTTCATGAGGAGAGATCTTAAAACAAACAAACAATAAGATTATTATAGATGGAAGGGACCTTTAAATATAAACTACCAGAGCCAGAAGAGGAAGAGCTCTTAAGGACCATTAAAAGTAATATGCTAAAATGTGTGTGTGTGTGTGTGTGTGTGTGTGTGTGTGTGTGTGTGTGTGTGTGTGTGTG
>NW_025388229.1:0-2348 GCF_016433145.1 Gracilinanus agilis | reverse complement strand
GTGTGTGTGTGTGTGTGTGTGTGTGTGTGTGTGTGTGTGTGTGTGTGAGAGAGAGAGAGAGAGAGAGAGAGAGAGAGAGAGAGAGAGAGAGAGAAACAAATATAGAAATATACTAGAACATACTTGAATCTCTTTACTTTGTAAAGGAAGAAACTGAGTCCTTGAGAAGGAAAAGGACTTGCCTAAACTCACACTGGAAATAGATGACAAAGATGGGAATGATTTTCAAGGAGGGTTAATAATTATTCTACTAAAAACCTCAAACTTCCTGTGAAGTTTGGTCTGAAGCCATGAAATCTTCCCTTATTTATTTTTAGCATTGTCTAGCTCCAGCTTTGAGTGGCAGATTTTTTTTGTTCACTTGTTCTTTTCTGAATGTCACTGACCCTGAAGATTTCACCTTTTCTTACAGGTGTTTGACTCTTTCAACAACCAGGTTATGGCTGTAATCCTTTGCAGAAGTTTCTACATGATACATACAGGCTAAGAACTGGAAAATACACTTACTCTACTAGTTTTGTATAGAGGAAGGGAGAAAAAAACCCCAAGCATTTATTAAGCAGTTACAATATGCCAAACACTGTTTGAAGCACTTTTCAAATATTATTTCATTTGATCTTTATAACAATCTTGGGAAGGAAGGACAGTAAATGCCATCATTATCCCATTTTATAATTGGGCAAGATAAGGCACAAAGAGATTACATGGCTTGTCCAGGGTCACATAACTAGTAAGTGATGCCAAATTTGGACTCAGGTCTTCCCACCTTTAAGTCTAATGCCCTACTGATTAACTGCCTTTATAGAGTCCTGAACTAGATGTTAGTTAGGAAGATCTTATTTAGAATCCTACCTTAGATGCTTACCAGTTGTGTGATCTTAGGAAAGTCATTTCTTCTCTCTCAGCCTCAGTTTCCTCATTTAGAAACAATAATAGCATATGCCATGAGGGGTTTATGTTAGGTTCAAATGAGATTATATAGGTAAAGTGCTTTGAAAACCTTAAAGAGCTAAATAGATATTAAATATGATGATAATGATGATAATGAAGATGATGATGATGATGTCATTTGACTTGCTTGATTATTGTCTATGATCTAGAGGTAATTTTGGTGATATAGAAAAAGACCAAGGCCCTTTATTTTAGGAAAAGTGGTCATCAATGGGAATCAGTCAGCAAAAAGTATTTATTAAGTGCCTTCCATATGCCAGACTCTTTTCTAACCACAAGAGACATAAAGAAAAGCCAAATAAAGTGATCCCAGTCTTCATTCTCAATCTCTCATCTAATGAAGGTTCAACATGTGAATAAACATGCATACAAGCTCTATATAGGATTAATTTGGGATAATCAATGGAGAAAAGGCAAGTGATATTAAGAGGTATCTTTGGCCTTTTCTCCTGAGAAAAGAGAATTTCTAAAATTTAAAGAAAGGAAACCTGAGAAGCCTCCTAAATGAATCCATGCCTAAACAAAATTCTACCCCATTCATCCTCTCCCCAGTGGTCCCCTTGCTTAACATCCTCTTTGTGGAGTTGTTCTCAGTATGATCCAACTCTGCATGACCCTATTTCAGGTTTTCTTAGCAAAGATGCTGTACTGGTTTACCTTTTCCTTCTCCAGCTCGTTTTGCAGATGAGGAACTGAAGCAAACAGGGTTAAGTGACTTGACCAGGGTCATACAGATGATAAGAATCTGAGGCTGTATTTGAACAGGTCTATTAGTTTTCCTCACTTTAGGCTCAGCACTCCATCCATTGTATCACCTAGCTCTTTCTAAAGTCCTCTAGAAAGAGAGAAGCCTGTTCTCTGATCAGGAAGCTCATTCCACATAGATCTTAGAAGTTCCCATTGTGAGGAAGTTTTTCCTTTTATTTAATCAAGAAATGCTCATCTGGCCACTCATTTCTACCTACCTGTCCACTTATGGCTCCTCGTTTTGTCCTACTTGACCCAGCAAAACAAGTCTTATAACTTTGGTATGTGACAGTCCTTCAAATGCTTGAAGTCTGCTCTCATGTTCACATTATCTTTTCCTTTCCATTCTTAATATTATTCTTTTACAAAATTCTATAGTCATATATGTTTGGGATTACTGCCATTACCCCTTCAGGTCAATATATCCTTAGCATACATCCTGCTGCCTTGTCTACTGGGTCCTAGATACCACCTGGTATTTCTATCTGCTATGCAACTGACCCTTTTTTATGTTTTCCAATTAGAATGTGAGCTCCAAGAGAGGAGGCAGTTTCTCTATTTTTCATGTATATCTCCAGTAATTAGCATTGTTCTTGCCACACCGTAGGTGCTTAATTCATGGTTTTCTTTCTTTCTTTTTCTTCCTTCCT
>NW_025388228.1:3681-5165 GCF_016433145.1 Gracilinanus agilis | reverse complement strand
TAATATAATACATGACCAACCAGAAAGTATGGCTTAGTCGATGTATTCTTTTGAAAGAAATCTCAAAAGGTAAAGAGTAATATCTTTATCTTAGTTAAGCCACTTGAGGTGAGTGGGCTTGGCCTGCTTTAAAAGCAGTTCTTTCCCAGTGTAGCTTCTTGGCATGTTAGTTGGCTCTGGTTTATCAGCTAGCTTCAGGAGTCAATATTTTGTCATGTTTGTGTCTGTCTCTGATACATGATATAAAAGTTTTGGACATTCCAGGCTGTAACGAACGTAACTGAGACTGCTGAAGGATATATTGGATGTGTGCAAATCAAAGCTGCTCAAAAAAACGACCATGAGTTTAGAAAGACTATCTATGAGCTCAACCACATCAACCCTGTTCAATCAGTACTTCAGACATTTTTAAGACCACACAAAAAAATGAAGCTTTGCTGATAAGGTATGCCAGAAAGGGGGGGGGGGTGGCTTTTTTCCCTCTACATAATTAAGAAAAATCCAATCTCAAATTGCATTGTTGCCAGAGACATCCTGTACTCTTCTCACACACGCCTGTTTCAGTGGTTGGCATAAGAATAGGAATTTTACAGGCCCAGAAGAGCATGCCTTGTCTCTGGAAACACCTGAAAGGATCTTGGCTGCAATTATAATCTTTGTCCTCAAAACCATCTAAAATTCCCAAACCAGATAAATTGTAATATATTCTTCAATAAACTCTGCTAGAATATGGTGAGTTGTGCATTAGGTTTTACTTTTATCTCTTGGTTACCCGGCACTTCATCCCACACTCTCCATTTAGAGAACATTTACAGCTGAATTTTGAGAAATGAGCAAGAGAATTTGATAATCAGCCTTTTCAATCCCTGGAATTAGCCTAGTAAACTGAAAGCAGATGTGTGGGTTCTGTCATCCACACTAGTGCTTCTCAGAAGTTCTGATGTTCTTCTGAAATTACTTTGTGAGGGGTGGCATCTTTTCTCAAGTACAGCTTTTATTGATTTCCCACCTCTGCTAGCATAGACAGGAAAACACAAGACATTAGCTAGCGAAACCCAGCTGAGTATAGCATAAGGCTTGGCAGTTTCTAGTATGGTAGCTTCCCAGCACAAAAAAGTTCAAAGAAAAGTGAGGAGGGGTAGACAAGAACAGTTTGGCACAGAAGAGACTTATGGATATTTTTTAAAACTTTTACCTTCTGAAAATAGTAAATTTGGGTATCAAGGTAGAAGAGTGGTAAGGGCTACGCAATGGAAGTTAAGTGACTTGCCCAGAGTCACACAGCTAGAAAGTGTCTGAGGCCAGATTTAAACCTCAGGACCTCTTGTCTCCAGGCCTGGCCCTCTATCCTCTGAGCCATATAGCTATCCAAATCTTATAGATGTTTAAAAAGTCAGAGATAGAGACAGACAGAGAGACAGATAGAGGCAGAGAGAGAGAGAGAGAGAGAGAGAGAGAGAGAGAGAGAGAGAGAGAGAGAGAGA
>NW_025388228.1:0-2500 GCF_016433145.1 Gracilinanus agilis | reverse complement strand
AACAACTCTGGGAGATGGATGCTATTTTTATCCCCATTTTACAGTTCTGGAACCTGAGGTTAAATGACTTGCCCAGAATAGCTAGCAAGTATCCAAGGTCAGATTTTAATTCAAATCTTCCTTACTCCAAGCCCAGCTCTCTATCTACTTACTGCCTAGCTTCCTCAGGAGCATCTGTGGATGTTTGGGACAAAAGAAAGACACAAAATGAAATAGATCCTCTGACATTCCTACAGTGATCTATTGGCAATGATGTTGGAACAAATGCTTTTAGATTCTACTATTATTTACTGCATGAGGAAGGAGAAGCTAACACTTGGCAAAATGAAGTCACAAACACCTTAAAAACATATGGAAGAGACATACGCTTAAAGATTCCATTTTGAAGAATCTCCAGTCTGGGAAATACAAATAGCTCCCCCACCCCCAACTAAGATTTAATTGCTGTAGAGCTGTAGAGAACTGCTAATGAAATAAATCTCTCCACTATTACAGATCACCAAATGTTTTGCAACTTAGAATTTTGTTGCCTGGTACAGTGATTCCCCAACCACTGACAGAAAACTTCATTGCTGCAGCAAATGCCATGGTCTGCACCTTCCCCTTCTTTTCATTTTTTGGTGGAACAGTGTGTTAAATCACACAGGATGAGCGTGCATGATAGATCTCATCACATTTTATTTACCCTTCAAATCCGTCTTTCTTTCAAACTTTCCTATTATCTTCCATGGGCATCCACTTGATGACATCCTCGAATCTTCACTATCCTTTACTCCTCACATTCAATTGGCTGCAAAATTTTGTCATATATATCTAATATATACCTGGCTTTCATATCACACCTGTCTCTACAAATTAAACTCCAATGAATCTCTATTTGTTCCAAGATCAAATTTTAGAATCAATAAAGATATCGCCCTTTTCTCATAACTTTTTATTTCAATTTTATATATGTTTTTGATGTATATAATTACTAGTATAGTAGGACATCTAGGTAATATATAAGTATATGTGTGTATATATATATATATATATTAAGGGGATACACTCAAAATTATTTTTCTCATATGGATGTAAGAACAAAAAAAAACAGCTCAGAGACCACTACAGGTCAAATAACTTGCCAATGGTCTCAAAGACTGAGGAAAGTCTCAAACCCAGATCATCTGGAGCTTGAGACCAGTTCTCTACTCACTACACAACACTACCTTATCTAAATAACCTTCCAAATTAACTCAATTTTTTCTCAAATACCTTTTTTACTTGACTATGTATAGTTGTTAGAAGACTTTTGTTTTTCTGTTTTTCAAAGGTGACTAGAGAAGCTAGAGTAAGAATAGGGAAGAATGAAGAGAAGGAGGAGGAGGAAGATGAGGAAGACGAGGAGGAAGAAAAAGGAAAGAAGGAGTCCATTGAAGCAATTTTTATGTACAGAAAAGAGAAAGCCAGAGAGAATCACAGATAAGCAAGAAAGTTTTATGAGTTACAGATTAAATTTATTTTGTACTTTTAAAAGAAAAATAAACTGGACATAGGAGAGATGCTCAATTTTATGCACAACTCACTTTGTTCTAATATATATATATTGCATTCCATATATATGGAAATGCAAACTGTATTTGATATTAATGTTAAGTCCAAAATAAAAACCTAAAATAGCCCATGCTATCTGATAGTTTTTTTCTTCCAACAGAAAGTTTTGGTTTTTTAGATTCTAATCATGGGAAATGGAATGTTATTCAATGACTGCCATCTGGTGGTCAAAGTCTGAATACTGGAAATCTTAAATGTTTGAAGTCACCAAACACTGGAACCAAAGGGACTTTAAATATTAATCAATATAATCACTTTATTTTAGAGAAGAAGAAATTGGGGCCTAGAAAAGAAGTGACTTGTTCAAAGTCACATAGTCTCACAGAGCTGAGAGTAGAGTCCAAGTGTCCTGACTCCCAAGAATACATCCTTTCCACCATATCAAAATTTAAAACAATTTTTGCAAAAAGAATTGTATGGTGCAAAAGGCAAAAGTTAAGTTACATCAAATCTGGCCTCAGACACTTCCAAGCTGTGTGACTCTGGGCAAGTCACTTAACCCCCAGTGCCTAGACCTTACTAATCTTCTGCCTTGGAACCCACACATAGTATTTATTCTAAGACAGAAGGTAAGGGTTTTTAATTTTTTTAAAACATTTTATTTTGGGAAGGAAGGGAGGGAGGAAAGCTGAATACTATGACATTGAATTGTTCATTTTTTTAGGAACCATGTGAAAGGTCATATCACTGAACAATTTAAAATGGTGATAACCAAATTCTTAATGGATCTAACAATGAGAAATGCTCAAAATGTTCAAAAAGTCCAGGGTCATGGCTTATAAGGTTAATATGTGATGACAGTTAAACTCCAAATGAAAGAAGAAGGAGGAGGAGGAAGAGGAAGGAGAGAGAGAGAGAGAGAGAGAGAGAGAGAGAGAGAGAGAGAGAGAGAGAGAAGGAGAAAGAG
>NW_025388227.1:0-7645 GCF_016433145.1 Gracilinanus agilis | reverse complement strand
ATATATATGTATATATATATATATATCATTCCCTATCTCCAAGAGTTGCATTGAGCTAAACATTCGATAACATGCTATGGTAATTTGAAATATTATAGCATAAAAAGTGTGGGAAAGTGGCAAGTAAAAACATGATCTTAATTCAGGTATCAAGGCAGCAAAGCATTGAGAGAAATTGGACCAATTACTTCTGCCTCTCCTTTTCATCATCTACAAAATGAAGAGCTAGAATGGATGATCTTGAAATTATACTCTACCTTTAAATTCCCTAAATTAGTGGCCTCTAATTGCACTTCTGGTTAGAGTACTAGGCCATGAGTCAAGAAGACCTGAGCTCAAATCCAGACTTAGACACTTACTAGCTGTGTAACTTTGGGCAAGTCACTTCACTTTTTGCCTCCATCTCCTTATCTGGAGAATGAGCTATAGAAGAAAATGATGAATCTCCATGGTATCCTTGCCAAGAAGAACCCAAATGGGATCATGAAGAGTCAGACACAACAGAAATGACTGAAGAGCAAGAACAAAAATTCTACTTCTTCAGTTAATAGTCCTCATTGCCTTTCTTTCTTTTTTTTAGGCATCCTCAGTGGAGTGGGGGAAAGAGACCTCTCTATTCAATCATCAATCGATAAGTATTGAATTCCTACCTTTAATGTATTTGCTAAGATGTTAGCTAAGAGGCATTTATTGAGAACTTTGTACAGTACTGGATTAGTCCCTGTGGGAAGATTCACAAAGTATCCAGAAACTTGGAATCTAGTTGGTTTACAGTATAGTTGCTACCTTGAAAAGAATGTAGGAATCACAATTAAGTAACACTTTAAAGATCTGAGATGGGATAGTATTATCCTGATGAAAATAAAGATAATTTTATTTCAATGGTTTTTATCATAACAAGTAACAATCAATCACAAAGCATTTCTTGGAAGCATTTATTATGTGCCTGGCACAATGCTAAAACAGATGTAAAAAAATAAGCAATTTCTAACCCAAAGGAACTTACGGTACATAGGATGACAAATAAATGCCAGCTAAGATGGTGTACACATGTTAAAAAAAAGCTTTGCTCAAAAAATAAGGAACTAATCAAAAGGAAAGAAATAAGGGAAACTTTGAGATCAATGTACAATGCAAAAAGGCACACAGAGATCTATAGACTCTTTTAAGATGAATTGTCATCAGTCAGAACAACAATGTTTATGGTATTCATGAGATTATATAGGACATAAAAAAGGAGGAGAGAAAAGGAGGAGAGAAAAATAAAGATGGAGAGGGAGACAGAGCCAGAGAGAGGAGAGAGAGACAGAGAGAGGGAGAGACACACAGAGACAGACAGACAGACAGACAGACAGACAGACAGAGAGAGACAGAGAGAGAGACAGAGACAGACAGAGAGAGAGAAAGAGACAGAAAGAGACAGAAAGAAAGAATAAAACTAAGAAAATCTATAGAGACACTAGCTATGGGAGAAGGATTACTAGAGTATTGCTCCAGGCCTAGACCAATTTAGTTCTAGTGTTTACTTCACAGCATGCAATGTCAATAGCAACTGGGATGTTAACATGGCAGCAAAGGTGATTGCCTGGTGGTAGGGTGTGAAGTGATCCCAATATTCTGTGGTTTTAATTCTGTAAATTGCTTTAAGGCTCATGAGGGGCTTGGCATAAATCAGTTAGGCACAAAAATAAGTAAGTCTAAAACAAATATATGGGGATGAAATAACTTTAAATTGGTTGTGTTTTAGATTCATAGTTCTAACCCAACCGTGCCTCAGGGAAGGCACACTACTCAGCCTGGTCAATTAGTTTTCCTTAAACCTAGAGAGAGAATTTAGAGACAAGGGGAATGGCAAATGTTCTCCTATCAACAGACCATAAAAACCAATTGCAATAGAAGTCCTCTCTCCTGTTGTTGATGCTAGAAACTTTTTTTTCCCAAAAGGAGAATAAAATGGGGGGGAGAGAGAGAGAGAGAGAGAGAGAGAGAGAGAGAGAGAGAGAAAGACACAGAGAGACAGACAGAGAGAGAGACAGTCAGACAGATGGACAGACAGAGAGAGACAGAGAGAGAGAGAGAAAGAGAGAAGAATATATATATATCTCACACTTATTTCTGTGGGTCAAATTTTATAGTTCATTATTAATATGAATGCTAACACTAGCAGCTTTGTTGGTCTTTATTTGGGAATATCTGAAATTCTGTCTACCTTGGGTAAGATATTATGAGAATCTTTTGTTCATATGCCACAATTTTTAAACTCGTTTCATTAAGGAGAAATACTTTGGGTGTCCTAAACTCCTTTTGAAATCTGGTGAAAACTATGAACTTTTTCTGAAAATCATATCAGTAAGAAAACCAGTTATAGTGAAGGGTAATTACTAAAATACTTTTAAAATAAATTCATGGGTGCCAAAATAAGAACCCCTTGCAAAGAATATGATTTCACTGGCAGGAGAAAAGGAATAGCTGAGGGACCTCTATCAATGCAGGTAGAGCCTTAGAAGAGGTGCCCATTAAATTGAAAGGTTAAATAAAAGTCAATAAATAAGGCAAGAAGCATTTATTAAGAACCTACTATGGGCTTAAAAGCAGCAAAAGTCCAGACCTCCGTGAAAACCCTTTCACACCAATCAAAAACAAAGTGCTTTGAGGGGACAGAAAACAAAATCTAACAACAGGTCAGAGCTGGGGGACTCTCATGCTCAATTCAACTTAAAAGGTATGCAGAGAAGGCTGAATTCATGGGTTTAAGGAAAAGGAAAGAAGGTCCCAGGACCCCTCCCCTACCTACTGTGCTGAGTCTCTGGTGGTCACTTGAATCTTGGGGCAAGGCTCTAGCCAGGAGGGAATACCTTGCTGCAACAGCTGTGAAAGGCTCAAGGCTCTAACCACAGCTGGCAGGGAGGCAGCTGGAGCAGAGGTGTGGAGGAGAGGGCAGCTTAGTCACAGAAACTACCCTCCATCTTAGGCCTCTGCTTCTGGAGGTTTTTAGTCTTATGGCACATCCAGCTCTGAAGATTAGCTCTGCCCAGGCTTAACTTAGTTTATCAATAGGGTTGATAAGAAGCCTTCAGAGGGCAGGGAAGCTCAATCTCCATTCCCCTTCACCCACAGACTGTGCTGAGAGCCACAGTAAGAATCCTGATGACTCATATCCCAGGACAAAGGTTGCAACCAAGACAGAATACCTTGCTAATGGGGTGGGAAGCACAGCTCCTTTCAGCTTCCACATCTTCACCTACACCTTCAACTTCTGTTGCCAGCTGGGGAAGAGCTGACCTCAGGGCTCATTAATACTCCATCAACCTAATCTAGTCAATCAGCCTAGCAAAGAAGAAGCCCCTTCAGGACAGAAGAGCCCAAACCCACAGATCAGAGGATAATCAGATGAGCAAGATTAAAGCCAATGACAGGAGGGGAAAGAAGGAAAAAATATGAGCAAACAATAGAAAAAGAAAAAAGAAATTACAATCTACAGCTTCTATCTAGGTAATGAACAAAAAGCAAATGGAACAGAGGAGGACCAAGGAACTCCAACCAAAAATGCAGAAACTCCAGAAAATTGGACTCGGGCTTTGAAAGAATTCAAAACACAATTCAAAAAACAATTAAGAGAGGCTGAAGACAATTGGGGAAAAAGAACTTAAAAAGGAAAATAAGTCATTTGGAAACAGAGGCACATGAAGTAAAACAAGAAAATAGTGCCCTGAAAGTCAGAATTGACCAGATTGAAAATGAAGCAAAGTAAAAAATAACCTACAAAGAAAAACAGACCAGAAGGAGAATGATGACAAAAAAGCCAGGATAGAAATTCAGTCTTTAAAAATTAGAATTCAACAGCTAGAAGCAAATGACTTCACAAGGCAGCAAGAGTCTATAAAACAAAATCAAAGAATGAAAAAATTGAGGAAAATATGAAACACATCATTGATAAAACTAAAACCCTGGGAAATAGATCTAGAAGAGACAATTTAAAAATTATTGGTCTATTGGAAAATTATGACAAAAGAAAAAGTCTCAACATTATTTTACAGGAAATTATCCAAGAAAACTGCCCCGACATTCTTGAACAAGAGGGAAAAGTGGAGATTGAAAGAATCCACATACCATCTCCTGCATTTAATCCCTGACTGACAATGCCCAGGAATGTTATAGCCAAATTCAAGAACTACCAGACCAAGGAAAAGATACTATAGGCTGCTAAGATGAAACCATTCAGATATCATAGAAACACTGGCACAGTACCTGGCTGCATCCATACTGAAGGACTGGAAGGCATGAAATATGATATTCCAGAAAGCAAGGGAACTTGGTCTACAACCAAGAATCAACTACATAGCAAAATTGACTATATTCTTGCAGAGAAAAATATGGTCATTTAATAAAATAGAAGACTTCCAAGAATTCATAAAGAAAAGACCTGATTTAAACAGAAAATTTGATACCCAAAAACAAAACTCAAGAGAATCACCAAAAGGGAATTAAGAAAGGGAAAAAAACAAACAAAAAAATTTTAGGGGACCTAATAACTTCAAATGATTTATA
This sequence comes from Gracilinanus agilis, assembly GCF_016433145.1. Classification (NCBI taxonomy): domain Eukaryota; kingdom Metazoa; phylum Chordata; class Mammalia; order Didelphimorphia; family Didelphidae; genus Gracilinanus; species Gracilinanus agilis. The sequence goes on along the minus strand of NW_025388227.1, from coordinate 3,097 downwards.
TTCCTATAAGAAAAGATAATATTGGTAACTCTTAGAAATTGCTATTATTATCAGGGTAGCTAGAAGAAGTATACTTAATGAGGGAACAGTGACAAACTGTATTGGATGAAATGTTGAATATATATATGTATATATATATGTGTGTATGTATATATATATATATATATATAAACTAGGGGTAAAAAAGCAGGATAATACTAAGAGAAATGGGAAAAGAAATAAAATAGAGTAATTTTATATTTCATAAAGAAGCACATGCAGGGAGGTGGAGTGAAGACCAATAAAATGGAAGGGTGAAAGAGATTGGAGACAGTCTCCAAGAAAATTTTAATCATTACAGTGGGAAGGTTCAGAAAGGTTCAAATGGAAGGAAAACCTCCAACTCCAAATTCAATCATCATCATCATCATCATCATCATCAACATCATCATCAACATCAACAACATCAATGTCATTATCATCATCAGCAGCATCAAAACAATATCATCAACAATGTCATCAAGATCATCAACATCACCATCAAAAACAATGTCATCAGCATCATGATTGACATCATTGTCATCAACAACATCATCATCATCATCATCATCATCAATAACAACATCATCATCAACATCATCAATGTCTTGAACATCAGCATCTAACTATCCATCTTTTCCTGGCCCAGGAAAGATTTTTGCTGGGTGGCCTACCCTTACAGCATACTATGAAGAGTACTGAATAAGAGCCAAAAGACCTAAACTCTAGGCTTGAATGCCACTATGTGTCCTTTGGGGGTAAAAAGAAAGCCTTCTTTTTCCTGGACTTAGTTTCCTCATTTATGTATGAGTGAAGATTACTTGGACTCTGCATTAAGTTAATCAATTAAATCAAAGAATAAACCAGGTGTAAACAAGGGGGGAAAGAACTTACCATGTACCAGGCACTATACTAAATGTTGAGGATGCAAAGGAAAAAAACAAAAAAACCCAAAAAAGTCCCTGCTCTCAAGGAGCTCACAGTCAAATGGGAAAGATAAAACTAAGCATAAATCAAATATATACAGATTAAATTTTATCAATTTAAGAAGGAAGGATGGCAAAGATTAAGGAGGCCAAGGAAGGAAAGTATACTAGAGGTTGGTAGAGAAGAGTCATCAGAATTCTTATTGGGTGCCAAACATGGATTAATTGAACCTCAAAGAGGGAAAGGTTTTTGAATGGTGGTAGTAGGAAAACCCAGGGTCACACATCCTGTATATGTCAGAGTCAGAACTTGAACTCTGGTGTTTCTTGTTCTAAAGCTACCTTTCTGTCAACTCCATTCCATGATGCCATTATAGGTAGTTAAATAGTGTTTAAAAAACCTTTTGCATTTAAAATGCTTATATATAATACATCTTATATTTACATACACATACATAAACATATAGACATACATATATCTATGTGTATATATATTTATACATACACTATATATATATATAGGAATGGGGGAGAGGGAGAGGGAGAAGGGGAGAGAGAGAAAGAGAGAGAGAGAGAGTGAGAGAGAGAGAGAGAGAGAGAGAGAGAGAGAGAGAGAATGCTTTAATATATACAATTTGATTTGTCAGGATACCTATCTAGAAATGTTGTGAAAACTGAATTGGATCCTATTTGCCTCTAATTCCATAATGGAAAGTAAAGGAACAAGAATACTAAGGAGCAAATGAAGGACAACGTCACTTACTTTTTATATCTTTTTAAAGCTTTTAATATGCAATATAGCTTTTCCTTTTGCTATAATCACTTTATACAACTTATCATTGAATTCTCAAGAATTTGACATGGGTTTTCCATCCTTCTTCATGAAATTATACTCATCACATTAGATATTTTAGGTGTGCCTTTGATACAGTCAGTTTTTCTAAGTTTAGTGTTGATCATTGTGCTTAATTTTTCAATAAGTTTTAATTTTTTTCCTAATGAGGTTTAAATTAAGCTATTTCTCAGAGTATTATTTATTTCAATCTCATGGATAAACATTCTAACTTTCTGTTTTATGTAGCATGGTACAAAGTCGTATTGCAGTATCCCCTCTCCATTTAGAAATTTATGTAATTCTGAAACTATTTATCAGAGTTTATTGAGAATGCACCTTCTTGCAAGCTTCTCTAATCATTGCTCTTTTCACCTTCATTAGCTTCCAAATACCACAGATGTCTTAGAGGATAAAGGACCCTGACAGCTTCCCAATCTAACTAGCAGTCTGGTCCTAGCAAATAATATGGATGCCAAAAAGCAGCAGATAATTAGAGTCAGGAAGACCTAGTTTTAAGTCTTCTCTGACACACAGTAGTTCTGTGACCTTGGACTTACATAAATAAATAAATAATTGTAACCTCTCAGTTCATATAAAATCCTCTTAGACTATAATTTGTAGAACATTTGTTCGGGAGAGTTTCCTTTTAACAATGTACATGGGTCTGGTCTAAATAGAACCATCAGAAGTCTACTGATATTAAAAAGAGGAGTTCTTTTCCCCCCCAAGAAGAAGTACAATACCATTTGCTAATAGAGGTATCTCCACCTTGGATACATGCCCAAGATCAAGAAGGTAGTTAAGCTGTAGAGTCAGGAATTCAAATTCATGTTATTTGGCCCTGAGACAGTTAATTCATATGTTTTTTCAATTTAGCTGAAAGCATAACAAAATAAACAAAAAAAACCTTTTTATGTTTACTGGTGGTCTTTTAGGCTTCATTTTTCTTGCAGGGCTATGCTACCTCTTTGTATTATCATTTTAAAATCTGATCTTGTGGGTGAGCTCTGCCCAAAGCAGACATCTCAGTCACATTAGACACCTCTTTTCAACAATCATGCTTGACTGTAGAGTTAAGATTTCATTCTACAGAGCCTTCCATTTTTTCAGAGTTATAATACAGGTTAGGGTTCCAGGTTCCAGGGAGGTTCCAGGGATCCTTTCCCTTTATCCTTTCTCTAAACTCTTTAAAAGACATGAAGCTTCAATAAACTCAAATGAAAAATACTAAAGACTTTTACCATAAACCTATTTTGATCCCCATTTATCCAGTTAGTTTTCTCCTTCTCCTTCTCTCCTCCTCCTCCTCCTCCTCCTC
>NW_025388226.1:4234-13864 GCF_016433145.1 Gracilinanus agilis | reverse complement strand
GTTAGAATCAGAGGAGGAGGAAAAGGCTCCTTGTAAATCAAACTGGAACTTTAAAATTCGAAGGAAAAAGCCACAAGCAGCAGACCCTCCCCCACCTAAAAACCTCTCTTCCAAAGAGGAAAGAGAGATAACAGCAGAGGAGCCTCTGCTGCTTGAAGCTCCAATTCCACAGCCCCAGCCCCAGAATATAGGGTTTAAAGGGGCAATAAAAAATGCTCAGAAGGACGGAGACACGTCGTTCTGTTTCCCAATTATTTTTAGAGCAGATGAATTGGATGATGATGAAGAAGTAGCTCCTACATGGGAGCCTCTTCCCTACAAAGTGTTAAAAGAAATTAAGACAGCTTGTTCTTCATATGGTCCTGCTTCTCCATACGCTTTAACTTTGGTGAAAACTTTGGAAGGGCTTTGGATCACTCCCTTGGATTGGAATCATATAGCAAAATATTCCCTTTCTGCAGGAGACTACCTCTTTTGGAAATCAGAATTTGATGGGGTGGCAAAACAGAAGGCAGCCATTAATAAAAAACAGGGCATCAGAGTTACTAAAGAAATGTTACTTGGAATAGATGAATGGGAATTACATGCTGATCAGCTTAATTTACCTAGAGAAGCTCTAATTCAATGTACAAGGTGTGCCTTAGAGGCTTGGAAAAGGATCCCAGCAACTAAGAAACTGTCCACAGGTTTGGCTGAGATTAGACAAGGATCAGAGGAAAGATACTCAGATTTTGTAGAAAGGTTAAATCAAGAAGTAACAAAATATACAAATGATGAATATTCAATCCGGATAATAGTCCAAAAGTTTGCCTATGACAATGCCAATAAGGTGTGTCAGAGCATGCTTCAAAATATTAAAGAATCTGGGACTATTGATGACTACTTGAAAGCTTGTGAGGACTTTACTCCAGCATATATGCAGGGTATAGTCATCGCAGCAGCCCTGAAAGGAAAAACATATTCTGAAATGATTAAGGGCTCAAAGACTGCAAAAGACTCTTGTTCCAATGCCCCTAACTCTTTGTGTCCCAGATGTGAGAAAGGTTACCACTGGAAGAAAAATTGTAATTCCAAATTCCATCGAAATGGTTACAGATTACCTGATAAGAGATTTCAGGGAAGATGGAAAGGAGGCCAACCACTGGCCCCACTAATGACTAAATTTAGTCCAAGAATTCATCCTAGCTTAGCCAGTTCCTTGCTAGAGTTAATCAGTTTTCTGAATAATAAACTTTCTTTTTTCTCCAGATTTCTTTAGCCACGTAAGATGTGATTTATTGATCTTTGATAGGATGTCTTATATTTGTTAGAGTATGCGTGAAATGCCCGGGAAAAATGTTTTTGAACAGTCTGTGTGTCTATATGTTGTGTTTATGTGTCTCTAATCTGTTTGTAATGGTTTTGTTTGTCTGTGATCACAATGGAATTTTGGAGAAAATAAATCTCTCTCTCTCTTTCTCATTCATTCCGGAGGAATGGGAAAGACAGACAGAGGAATTTGAGAAATTCAGAAAAATAACATCTCCAATGGATTTCTGAGTGTTTTAAACTCTAAAAAATTTAATTGATTAAAAGAAATCATATTCTCTGCTCTCATTAAGGCGAGAATCAACAAGATAATTTGTCTACTTTTCTTCTTCCATTTCTTACTGGCCATAAGAAAGGGAACAAAGAAATAGTAAGACAATAACAGGGGACAGATTTGATCCCACCACCAAATTCTATCAACAGGTTAAATACTGAGATATATATTTAATCAAATTTAACAAGGATTCTAAATGCAATCTAAAAAAATTTTATTCAGATAGAAAAGGCAGTGATTCTGAACTGTGTACTGAGGTTCAGAAGTGCAATTTAAAACTTTCTTAGCTAATCAGAATCATCAATGCATCTAAATGCTTAACTGAGAGTGGTAAAAACCTTTTGGATTGCCACAAGTTTAATCTACCATTAATCACACTGAAGTTAGTGAAAATCTTAACATAAATTATTAGAACAATACCATTGAGTTATATTTTGTAATTAGACCCCTTTAAACAGAGAATGGTTCATGAGAAAAATTTAAGCCAAAATTGAATCATCCATGCTGCCTCAGTTCAGCAAAAAATAATTTTGGCAAGTCACAAAACATAGCTCCTTTTTCTCAAAACTCACAGCCCTTTCTCTAATTCTTTAGGATGCATGTTTGCTAAGAATTTGAATAGATACTGATGGTATAGTATAAATCTATTGACTAACAGTTAGAAAATGGAATTTCAGTTAATTTTAAATATGCACAAACTTTATATTGAAGAAGTTATCTATTAAGACTTGCAGTATATAAAATACAGTTTTAAATAATCAAATTTGCCAAAAATGCTTATCAAACTGAATTTGAGGATTGCAAATTATATAAGGATGCTAGTTCATGATTTAAAATAAATATTTAATCAGGTATGTAGATTTGTCCTAAGATATGGAAAAGCCAGGCTACAGGTTTTATTCTTTTTTAAGCAGAGGTCTGAAAGAATAACTGGTATATGTAGGAAACCTTGTTAAGAAGTTTTAATCAGGGACAATTTGGATATAGTGAAGTTTAAATTAATATTCATCTGGAAGTGATAAATCATCAAAGTTTTAAAATAATGAGGCAAATTTTATAAATGCAGTAACTAAAGAGTTAAAGAGCACAGCAGCTTGAAAAGCGGCTGCAGCCTTGGACATGTTTCAAAAATAATTTAACCCCTTCTACATATAGGAGGGAGAGTCTCTGACTATAAATATTTTCAGCAACAATTTTTACTAACTCAAACTCAGTAAAGTGAAACAATTAGTAAGAAGGTAATGTTAATTTTGTAACTTTCAGAAATCTGGTTCAGCTTAAGTAGTCATCTCTATTTCAAATAATATTAGAAAATGCAATAATAATTATTGTGACAACTTAAATTTATGCTTTAAGTTACTAGATCCTAGTCAAATTATGTCTCCTATGTTCACTATTTCACTTGTATTTAAAGGTTAATTGAATTGATTGTATTCTCATAATATTTGTGATTTGTAGTAATATATTCAAATCCAGAATGTACAATTATAACAAAACGCAGAACCCTCTCTATTCAAGATAACATTGATGAAAACTTAATTCCAAGCAAAGTTGTTCACTCTTTTCTATATTACAAAAAAGAATCAATTTATTCATTGAGAAATTATTGAAAAAGAAAATTTGTTTATCATATTTTGTAACATTATAATTTTTCATTGGGTATGTAAATCTTGGAAAACTTTCAAATGCTATTGGTAACAATTACTATTTAAGGTAAAAGTCATTGGATTTACAACTGATATTACTCATTTGTGGATTATTGATTTGGATTCACCATTCAAAAGAAAGATGTCATTGATAAATAATCCTTGACTCTTACCTCAAGTCAAACAATATTATACTCCCTTCCCTCCTTTTTCCTTATTCAAAGCAAAGTGATATAAAAATTGAAGCCCCAGAAATTTGAATATGTAAAGCAAGGCTATATGTTCCACTGTTTACTTAAAAAACTGTACATATCCTAAGAATTGTTTCAGTGAAAGTTTGTTTGAACCTCTTGTAAATTAATTTATTTGTATAATTTTCTGACCATCAATTTGAATAACTAATTACAAATACAAAGAAACAAATAATACTCCAGAATTATAATATGGGGATCGAGGTTTTATTCATACAGGAAATGGATCTGAGTTTTGGGTAAAAGGCATTTCACTAAATCTAAAATATATATATATAATTTTGAATTTTAAAACATTTTTTTACTTAAAAACATTGTATTTTTCCCTGAATTTTTAATTTTATTATTGCTTTTCCTTTTAATTTTTTATAGAATTGACTTTTTCCCTTTTTCTTATTTTTTATACTTAAAGTACATAAAATCAATGTTAATCCTTTTTTATTTCAAAGTAATATAATTTTAATATTAAAACATACCCACAAAGCCTTAAGTCTATGGAAACCTGCCATGAATTGGTAAATACCATGGGACTACAATTAATGATTCTGTCTGATTACAGGAGAAGAGAACAAAAGAGCCACAGGGTCAAGGAGACTACCCAGTCCAATGGGATTGGTAAGAAACTGCACAGGGCCTAGCACTACAAGGTCAAAAAAAGACTGTACCAATCCAAGAAGGATTGACAAAACTTTCTCATGCCAATACCAAAGGACTTAAACTTAGTGATTGGGGTTCGGGGTTGCAGTTTTTCTGACATATGTTAGAGGCTGGACTTCCTTGAACTTCACCCTGGTTAAGTACCAAAGGTTGGCCATTATCTTGGCTCAAGTGCAGGCAAATCAGACCAGGGAAAGACACTTCCCTTTCTCACAAAAAAATTTTGGTCCTTTTCTTTCTCTTATAAGTGTGGTAACTTTCTATAGACCTGGCTTCTAAACGGGTACTTGCACCATTGCTTAAATCACTTTACTTGGGCCTTGATACAAGGACCTGCTATGAGTTTAATTTCCCCTACATTTTTGCCCATAAGACTTTGATATTTTGCATTTCATTCACAAGATATTTTCTTCTCTCTTTTATTTGAATTTTTTAAATTTAAAAAAAAAAAAATTTTTTTTTACAAATTGATTTATACAACCCCCAAACTCAGTCATGTATCCTTAACTGATCTGGATGTTAGCCTTAACCCTCTTCAGGGGAGAATGTATGTTTTATAATCTATAATGTAAAGTTGAAATTCTTTTGAGAGTAATTTCAAGATAAGAAGTTTGCCACATCCCCAGAATCCAGACGATGAACCTGTTTGGAAGAAGACACCATGAAGATGCCTGCAGAGATCTACACTGCATTAAGAAGATCCCATAATGAACTTTGGGGTGCAGTTAAATGAAATATGGGGAATTGAATGCATCTGTTTTGAATGTACACTCTTGTGCCAAAGGGGACTGCCCCCTAATTGGCTTTTTGTCAATGCGTCTGACAATCATTTGATCATTGTTTTTGTCCTCTTTTCTTTTTATCCTCAAATTTGTGTAACTTAAAAGTTAGTTACGTATGCAAGAGCCTTCAGGGAGACTAACTTCCCTTGGATCTCATAAGAGAGATTCACACACCCCAACATGTGAATGCCCTATTTTATTTGTTATGGTTCTGTTTTGCTTTTCATTTCTCATTAGATCACTCAGATCTTCAATAAGGCAAATTCAAATTGAACTAAAATCTTTTCAATTTAAAACAAAAGGAAAAGATATTGAGAGCAATAGAGAGACACATGGTCGATTACCATAATCTATAAATCTGAACAGAACCTCTTGTAGTTTGTAAACTCTCTATAACTGATAGCTGTGACCATTCGCTATAACTCCACTCAAAAAAAAAAAAAAAAAAAAAAAAAAAGGAGGAAATATGTGGGAAGCCAATAAGAGAATAGATAAAAATCTGAGACCCCTCTTTTGACACCTCTTATGATCCATGCCTTTTCTTATTGGAAAAACATTATAGAGTTATTGGAAAGTCCATACTCAGACCAGAAGCTACTGAGTTAACAATTTCTCTCCTTGATAATTAAGAAGTCCAAACCCTAAAAAATATATTACTTAGATAAGGATTGGAGCCAGACAATTTAGTCCAGACTATCTGACCAGGTGCAGATCTGTAAATCAAGGCAGAACGCAATTAGTAAACATCTCCATGAAATTTATTTCTGCTCCCAGAAGTAAACCCCTACTAATTGGTGGTTGGAATTTGGCCCTTGTCCTTGCACCTATATCTCTACTTTTTAGACTTTAATGGATTGTGTATGATTTGTAACCCCATTCACAGCTGTTATTCTTTCTTTGTGTTCTTTGTTTGAAACCAGTATAAAATAAAGTCCAAATCCCATTGCGTTAGAACAGCATGGGCTAACCACTAGTCTAGTTGTTCTCATTTTCTTTCTCCTGCTTTAACCATCCTATGCCACCACGCCGCTCAGGACCCCAAAAAATCATATAGAGGCATGGCCCCCTATATGTACCTTTTCATTAAGTTTTCTCACCTATTGGAATATAGGCTCCTTTGAAGAAATCAAAGCTATCTATCTATAGTCATATGACAAAATGCTCTTAATGACTATTGGTTAAAATGATAAAAATGGTAAAAATGCAAATTCAAACAACTTTGAGGTACCACCTTAAACCTATCAGAAATGATAAATGCTGGAGGGAATGAAGGAAAATTAGTGAAATGAAACGGGTGGAATAGTGAACTGATCCAACCATTTTGGAGAACAATTTGGAACCATGCATACCATTTTGGTCCAGCAATACCACTATTATGTTTGTACCCCAAAGAGAAAAAAGGAGCAGAAAAGGACCTATTTACACAAAAATATTTATAGACACTCTTTTTGAGGTGGCAAAGAATTGGAAACCAAAGGGTGTCCATCTACTGGGGAATGGCTGAACAAGCTGTGGTATATGATTGTAATGGAATACTATTATACTATAAGAAATGACAAGCAAGATGATTTCAGAAAACCTGGAAAGATCTACATAATTTGATGCAGAGTGAAGTGAGTAGAATGGGGAAAACATTGTACACAATAACATTAATATTCAATGATTAGCTATGAATGGCTTAGCCATTCTTAGTAATACAAGGATCCAAGACAGTTTTGAAGAATTTGTGATGAAAAATGCTATCCATCTCCAGTGAAAGACCTGATGGAGTAGGAATGCAAATCAAAGCAAATGGGAGGGAAGGGTTTTAATATATATTGAATATATGCATATATATGCATAGTCAAGCAAAACCAATTCCCAGGTTGACCATGACCATATGTACATGTCTCTTTTGGCATCATGAGTCCATTACTTCTCTATTAAAAGGTTTTCATCATCAGCTCTCTCAAATCATGTTTAATCACTGTTTAGATCAGCATTCTTTTTTTTCATTTAATTTTATTGATTAATTAAGAAAATGTTTCCATGGTTCCATGATTCATGTTCTTTCTCTCCCCTGCTCTCACCCTCCTCCCGCAACAAACAAGCATTTCCACTGGGTTTTACATGTGTCGTTGATCAAGACCTATTTCCATATTATTGATATTTTCACTAGGGTGATTATTTAGATAGACCAGCATTCTTAAGTCTTTCAAAGCTGTTCATTTTTATGATGTTGTTGTTATAGTATAAAATGTTCTCCTGGCTTAACTCACTTGACTTTGCATCATTACTAGCCTTTCTAGGTTTCTCTGAAATTGCCTCCTTTATCATTTATTACAACAACAACAACAACATTCCATTATATTCATAAAATAACTTGTTCAGCCATTTCCTAGAGGAGAGGTATCATCTTAGTTTCCTGTTCTTTGTCACTGGAAAAAGAAGCTACAAATATTTTCATACATCTAGGATCTTTTCTCCTTTCCTTGATCTCTTTGGAACTAAGGCCTCATAGTAGTTTCCCAGATGCTAATTTTGGTGGTGCCCATAGTGATCTGTATCCTCTAAGCAGGTACTGGTTGGCATGCCTAACCTCTATGAGAAAGTGTCTTCCAGATGCCTCCAAACAAAGGTCCCCATCCTGTTATTCATAAATCTGATTGAGGTCCCTTCTAGATATAGATGTGGGATGATATGATCACATGAACCAAATGCAATGTCTCACATGCATCATCCCCCTCTTCTGTGTTCATCTTTTTTCTGGTACCAAATGACCACTTATATACAGAGGATAGCTTATATTTTGGTTCTGTCCATTGATATCGTCATAGTCCTGCATATGGACTTCTTGGTGCTCCTTATTTCATTTTGCTTCAGCTTATACACGCTTTCCCCTGCTTCTCTACCCAATATGGCAGCTAGAGGCAACAGCAACTGTAAATCACACAGGCTCAGTGTATTTACTCCTGCCTACTCTGTACCCAGAGTTGGATAGATTCATCATTAGAGGAGCCCGACTTCTCCCCAGTGGATTGGGTTTTCATCCTCACATTCATTGACTATTTACCCAAACCTTAACTTTTTCAAGGAAAAATCTGGCTTTGGTAATAATCAAGGGGGAATATCAAAGATTTGTCAAGGATTCCCAAAAAAATGGGGATCAGAAAGAAGGATACTCAATGTACAAACATGAGTCAGAACCTGATCACTATTATGTATATATCATACTTTGTTTAGCCATTTCCCAAACAATGGACTTAAACTTTCTTTCCAATTTGATGACTTGAGGGGAGCCTTTTGTATTATCATTGAATTTCCTGAAAATATACCCACCAATGGGCTCTCTGGGTCAAAGAGAATGGACACTCTCCAAACTGCTTTCTACTTATAATATATTAATTTGTTTGTCTTTTTAAGAGCCTCCTAACAAGCATTTATTAAGTTTATACGACGTGCTAGGCCGGCATTGGGCTACATTCTGGAAGTACAAAGACAAAAATAAAACAATTCTGCCCTTCAGGAAGTTTAGAGACTCCTAAAATGGATAACTGCAATACACAATGTTACATGGTAAGTCAGTATATTAGTTAAAAAATAAAGTACTATGTACTCTGAGGGAAGGGAAAACTTCTTATCAACAAGGGAACAAAGGAAGTCTTGAAGGAGGAGGTGACCTTTGAGTTGGGTTTTAATAGATGGGCAAAGAGGGGCAAAAATTCCAAACTTAGGGAATAAGCTATACTATTCAAAGTTCATGCTAAGCGATGGTGAAGGGATGGGAACACATGGAGCATGTTCAGAGTACAGGAGATTGTCTAATTTGTGTGGATTGTGGAGGGGAATAAGAGAAGATGAAGCTGGAAAAAGCAAAGTACTGCCAGATTGTGGGAATCCTTGAATTCCTGACAAAGGAATTTGAATGTTTTTACTATCATTAATCATTCATGAAACTCTAATAATGCCCAGCGTCAGGCTCAACAGGATATAGATACATTTTTAAATTATTGTCAATTTTGGCTTTTTTTCATTCCCAATTGTCATATAAGTTCATGGTACCTACCATACAGAATCATTTAGGAAGGCTGATTCTGCTTCCTGGAAGCTGCCTCCTAAGAGAGATATACTATCATAGATATGGAAGTAGAGCAGATCCTAATAGTTGAATAATGAATGCTGAACAACTACTTAATTTAGGGGTGAATATTTACATTTTATATAACAGAGGCTAAGTAGGGCAAGAGTCAGTAAAAGGAGAATGCTAGAAGCTTCTAATTTAGTTATATTAAGATTGGGACCAGTGATAAAATAATTTCAGAGAATCTTAAGACTATAAGGCACTTTAGAACATAGAATGATGATACTGAATAGGACCTTATAATGGAAAAACTGGAACACTGAGTGTCACATTGGATGGTATAAATATAATAAAGAACTATTGTATTTTAAGAAACAGAGAGGGAAGAAAAGAAGGGAAAAGGAAAGAAGGGGGAAAGGAAAAGGAAAAGAGGAAGGAAGGAAAGAAGAAAGAAAGAATAAATGAAAGGGAGAGAAGAAGAAAGGAAGAGAAGGAAAAGAGCAAAGGTGAAGGAGTGAAAAGAGAAAGGAGAAAAAAGAAAAAGGAGAAAGAAGAAGGAAGAAGGAAGAAGGAAGGAAGATAGGAAGGATGCAGAAGAAAAGAGGAAGGAAGAAAAAAGAGAAGGAAGGAAAGAAAAATAAACAATGGAAAG
>NW_025388226.1:0-4150 GCF_016433145.1 Gracilinanus agilis | reverse complement strand
AAAAGAGAAGGGAAGGAAGGTAGTAAGAGAGAAAGTGAAGAGAAGAGAAAAAGAAAAGAAAAGAAGAAAATAAAGAGAGGGAAAGGTGGAGTGGAAGGAAGGAAGCAAGGAAGCAAAGAAGGAAAGAAGGAAGGAAGGGAAATGAGGGAGGGAGGGAAGGAAGGAGGAAGGAAAGAATTTTGTATTATATGAGCATAGTCAAATAAAGCATCCACATTAGCCTCATTCAAACATATATTTCTTATTCTGCACATTAGTCTATTATGTCTCTGTCACAAGGTGGCCAGTAATCTTCATCAGTCTGGTAGAGTTCTGACTGATGATTTAATGGATCCGAGTTTATAAATCTTTCAGAATTGCCTGTCTTTACAATATCAATGTCATAGTATAAATTCTTCTGGTTCTGCTTACTCACAGCATCAGTATATACAAATCTTCTCAAGTTTCTCTGATATTTTCTCTTTTTCATTTCTTAAAGTACAATAATATTCTATTACATTAGTATACCATAATCGGTTCCAGTTCAGCTATTCTTCAAATGATGGGCATCCTCTTCATTTCTTCTGTTCAGAGTCCATCACTGGTCCTGCAGCTGAAGCCTCTCCAAGTTGGTCGTATATACTGGAGTTTCATCCATTTGGCATATTTGGATGGATGAGGGTCAGTGGAGGGCAGCTGCATGGTGCAGTGAAGTGGATTCTTAACAAAGTGATAACTTTGATTGTTTGAATAAGCTAAATGATTTGGAGGAAACTTTCAGTTCCATTATGAATTAAATAAATTATGCTCATCAAGCTTGAGATCTCAAAGTATGACAAGAGAACTTCATAACCAACAGCCCCTTTCTTTGGTTCAGGGAAATAAAACTGTATGTGTAACTGTTATTAGAGACTTCACTCTATCCCGAAACAGCTTAAACACCAGATGGACCCTTATGTTAGAGACAATGCATTTTATACTAAGGCTGACAAATCAAACTGAAGCCTCTAGAAGTAGTTAAGTGCTGCTGTGGTGCCCAGAGTACTGGACATAGAGTCTGGAAGATCTGAATTCAGATTTGGCCTCAGATGCTAGCTGAATGCTAAACAAATTATTTGACCTTTCTAAGCCTCTACTTCTTTATCTGTAAAATGGGGGTGATGATAGAACCTACCTCCCAGGTTGTTTTAAGGATTAAATGAGAGAATGTTTATAAAATGCATTTTGCAAAACTTAAAGCACTATACCAATGCTAGTTATTATTTATCAGTCTAAAAATGCTCCAAATCATTATTTATTAGAGAAATGCAAATCAAAACAATTCGGATATTATCTCACATCTATCAGATTGACTGAAGTGATAAAATGGCAAAATGATAAATGTTAGAGGAGATGTGGGAAAATGGGGACACTAATATACTGTTGGTGAAAATGTGAATTGATCCAACCATTCTGGAGAGCAATCTGGAATTATGCCCAAAGAGTTATAAAATTGTTATTATTATTATATTATTATGCCCAACGAATTACAAAAGCCTTTGACCCAGCAATATCCCTATTAGGTTTGTTTCCTAAGGTGATCAGGGAAAAAGGAAAAGAACCTATATGCTCTAAAATATTTACAACAGCTCTCTTTATGATGACAAAGTCCTGGAAATTGAGGATATGCCTATCAATTGTGGGGTGGCTAAATAATTTGTGGCAAATGATTGTGATGAAATATTATCAAGTTGTAAGAAATGATGAGCAGGCAAAGTATTATAAAACTGTGCATAACCTTGTAACAAGTTGATGCATTACTATGTCTGGATCCCAACGAGATTTTTAAAAAAAGTGGAGAAAAATATTCATACCAAAATATTTATTTCAGCTCTTTTTGTGGTAGCAAAGAATTGGAGATTGAGGGGTTGTCCATCAGTTGGAGAATGGCTGAACAAGTTGTTGTATTTATGTTGTTGTTGTAGTTATGGAATACTATCGTGCTATAAGAAATAACAAACAGGGTGATTTTAGAAAAATCTGAAAAGATTTACATGAATTGATGCAAAGTGAAGTGAGCAGAAGCAGGAGAACATTGTACAAAATGACAGCAATAGTTCTTGATGAACAACTGTGAATGACCTAGTTATTCTCAGCAATGAAATGATCTAAGACAATCCCAGAGACTCCTGATGAAAAATGCCATCTGTCCTACAAAAAAGAACTGGAGTCTGAATGCAGAATGAAGCATAATATATTTCATTTTCTTTCTTTCTTTTTTTTTTAAATTTAAGATCTCTTTCACAGAAATGACTAATATGGAAAAAAGTTTAAATGATTACACATGTAAAATCTCTTATCCGATTACTCACCATCTCAGGGAGTGGGGAAAGAAGGAAGGAGAGGAGGAAAGAAGGGAAGATCAGAAGAAGGGAGAGAATTTGGAACTCAAAATTTTTAAAAGATAATATTAAAAATGTTTTTACAATAACAGGGGAGGGAAATAAAATATTATTAAATAAGTGGATTGATAAAAAAAAAAGAAATGATGAGCAGGCTATTTTTTTAATGGAAAGACCTACATGAAATTATAAACAGTGAAAAAAGTATAACCAAGAGAACATTATATAGAGCAATAAAAATATTATTTGAAGAATGACTTGTACATGTCCACCTCTAGAGAAAAAATTGATAAATAAAAATACTCAAGAAAGAGTTACATAGTTTTATATACACTTTTTTTTTTTTGGTCAAATGAAGTTTTCTTTAGTGTGAGGAGAAGAGGGAGATACATGGAAACTTTAATGAAACTAATTAATTAATCATTTTTAAAAACCAAATGCATCAGTCTTACAGAAAGTAGATTTCATAAGGCTATTTGAATCTTTTTGCATTCATGGATGTTGATCCGATTACCCTGTCAGAGTGAAGGGTGCCAGTCTAATAAGCCAACATCACCAATTAACCTTTCTTTAATATTTAAGAAAAAATACATACTTGTATATTAACATCTCTAAAATTCAAGTAATTAGACAATAAAAAGCCCTGAATATTTGGTGATACAAGCTCAATAGATTTAATAGAAATATATGATTACCTAGTCTTTGCAATGGTAAGAACTGAACCCAAGGATTCTGACTCCAAAGTCAATAATACCCTTTCCACTATGACTAAGTCACATCTAATTTCTGAGCAGGGATAAGAATTTAAACCTAATAGCCTCTCCTAACACTTTGTAAGGAAGTTTGTTCTTGAAATTCATGACCAAATCAGAGAAAGTGGCTGATAAAGCTGATAAGGATAACAGTAAAAATGAAGTCTCACAGGATGTCACACAAGATGAGCAGACATGGATGGACTGTGATCTGCAGATATCATCGCATTATCTCCCCAGACCCTCAGCCCACTCCACTATCATTGTCTCAGGCGCTGTTATCCTTCCAGTCAACACTTTCTCATCACCTCAGAATCATCTTCCACTTTTCACTTTCCCCTTATTCTGCATAGTAAATCGGTTCCCACATCTTGTCAGTTTAATGCAGTGGTTCCCCAACTTTTTTGGCCTACCACCCCCTTTCCAGAAAAAGTATTACTTAGCCTCCTGGAAATTAATTTTTTAAAAATCTTAATAGCAATTAATAGGAAAGATAAATGCACCTGTGGCCATCACTGCCTCTCTGGATCGCTGCAGCACCCACCAGGGGGCAGTGGCACCCACTTTGGGAATCACTGGTTTAATGCCACATCTCCCATCTATTCCCCTTTCTCTCTGTTTTCACAATCACTCCCCAAGGTCAGGTCCTCATCATCTCTTCCTGGATAGAACTTTCCATTTGTTCTCTTGGTTCAAACCTTGAGGGATAGTATGATCTTTATTTCTCATCAGCTGTACTCCTTGGACTGGACTCCTCCAACTTTGGAAACTCTCCTTGGCCAGAAAACTCATCCTTTGAGATTGCATCAGTTTTGGTACTCAGACCTTTGCAGAATTGTCTAACACAGTGTCAGGGGGGTCACACGCACCTCGATTTCCAACTATAGTTAGAACCATATTAAAGTGTAGTTGGGAAATAGTTAAAATATAGAAATACATTTTATTTATAAATATAATATATTCTACATAAATTATATAGTATATATTTACATATAAATTATGTATTATATATTATATGTATAAATTATATATTATATT
>NW_025388225.1:0-6076 GCF_016433145.1 Gracilinanus agilis | reverse complement strand
CCTTCCTTCCTTCCTTCCTTCTTCTAACATTGCCAGCACCTACTGGTTGGTCTCTTGACTTAAATGTCTCCCCTCTCCAGTTCACCCTCTAATCAGCTGATATATTGGTTTTCCTAATATTCAGCTCTAACCCTGTTACCACCTCCACATTACCCCCACTCTGCCCCATTTAATCAATTCCAGTGACTCCCTATTACCTCCAGCATTGACTATAAAATCCTTCGTTGAGCTCTTAAAGCCCTCACCAGCACACTTGCTCCCACCCTCCACTTTTCCATATATTCTGTGAGCCAATAATACTCTCCTTCTTGTTTCTGAAACAAGACATTCCATCTCCTGACGTTTAGCTGGCTCTCTTCCCAATCCTGGAATTCTTTCTCTCCTACTCTCCATCTCCAAGATTCTCATAGTTTCCTTCAGGTCTTAACTAAAATTGCACCTGGAACGCACTGCCTTCTCCCCTCCATCTCCCCCAAACCCCAGCTTTCTTTAAGGCTCAGCTCCAGCATCACCCCTCCATGAAGTTGTCCTCAACTCTTCCATCTGCTAATATTATCCCTTTCAAAATGAACTCGTATTTACCTACCAGTACATGGACAATGGTTGGTCAGCAAACATTGTGTTAGGTATGAGATATGAAGAAACACAAAAATATAGACCCTGCCCTCTTGGAGCTCAGAGTCCAAGGGAGGAGACAACATCCACACAACCACACAGACCCAATATCTACGATGTAAATGGAAGCTCATCTTGGAAGTGGAGGGGAATGAAGAGCCAGGGAGGTCTTCAGGGGGCTCTGAGCTAAGCCCTGAGGGAAGCTGCGGATGCTAAAGTGAGGGGCCAGGACATTCCAGGCATGAGGTTGGCCAGGGAACAGAAGTAAAGTTGAAGGGCTTTAAAAGCCAAACAGAAGGGGTCAGCTGGGTAGCTCAGTGGATTGAGAGCCAGGCCTAGAGACAGGAGGTCCTAGGTTCAAATCCGGCCTCAGACACTTCCCAGCTGTGTGACCCTGGGCAAGTCACTTGACCCCCATTGCCTACCCTTACCAATCTTCCACCTATAAGTCAATACACAGAAGTTAAGGGTTTAAAATTTAAAAAAAAAAAAAAAAAAAAAAAAAAAGCCAAACAGAGGGCAGTTAAGTGGCACCGTGGACAGAGAGCCACTGGAAGAGCTGGGTTAAAATTTGACCTCAGACACTTACTAGCTGTGTGACCCTAGGCAAGTCACTTCATCCCCCATGGCCCTTCTGTCAGAGATTTGTTACTAAGACAGGATGTAAGAGTTTATCTTATCCCAAAAGCTGGAATCAGGTTTTATCCAACACTAGATTGCTGAGGTCATTTACCCCTAATCTATTCCACTGTTCCACCCTTCTGTTTCTTAGGCATTATCAGATTGTTTTGATGATCCTACAATTGAAGATCTGGTACCTCTAAGGCCACCAGGATATAAGGGTTTAAAGGGGGGGGGGGAAGAGAGAGAGAGACAACGAGAGGGTTTTTTATTTGATCCTAGAGGTAATAGGGAGCTACTGGAGCTTATTGAGTACAAGGAGGTCAGATTTATTGACCCAAGAAGTTCACTTTAGCCAATACTAAGGCAAGGGGACCACCTGGAAAGCTATTACAATTGCCACTACACTGTATTTTTGTGTCATGGTGAAGCCTGTGGATCCCTTCTCAAAATAATGCTTCTACGTGCATAAAATTCAATATATAAGATTACAAAGACATTTATGCTGAAAGTTTTCCAGATCTATTTTTTAAACCCTATGTTTAGACACTTTCTAACTGTGTGACCCTGGACAAGTCACTTAACCTCCAACCCCTAGCCTTTATTGCTCTTCTGCCTTGGAACCAATACACAGTACTGATTCTAAGATGGAAGGTGAGGGTTTAGAAAATAAAACACAACCCAATGTTCATGTGGCCCGGGTTAGGAACCCTCGCCTTAGACCATGGCAGGTACTAGAGCTGAGCTGCCATTCCTTTGAAGGAGACAAATGCAAATGGTCATACTTTGTGTCTCCCAGAGTCAGCCAGGCTCCTGGAACAGGGGATGTTGGTGACCTCAGGAGGCCCCTGGCTGATGATGACAGCTCACACCTGTGGTGTCGCAGTTTTGAACCCTGATTCCCCCCTCTCCACCCCCGATTGTCTTATCAGCATGTGACATCCCAAAGTGGCCAGGACAGGGAACGGGGTGCAAAGAATGCAGCCTGGACAAAAATAACCCTGCCACACATTCCCTTGGCAGACCCTGACCCCCTTCGCTCTCGCCGAGCCTTGTCCCCGCCGCCAGAGGATTCATACGTAGAAAGTCAGCAAATTGCAGTGGGAATCTGCAAAGACAGACACACGCACACGCACATGCACACACACACACACACACACACAGAGTCAGAGGAGAAGAGAGGAGGAGAAATGTGGCCTTATATGGATGGGAACGTGCACAGATTGTACATGGTGATGGCTTGCTCCAGAGAGCAGCAGAGGTCAGATACCAGACAGAAGGAAGAAATTAAACACGGGATGGAGCATGTTCCCGAGCCCTGGAAGCGGGTCTGATTTCACAGAGATCCCTCCAGAAGGCTGGCTGGTTTTCCTTTTCTGTGAAGCCTGGCAGGAAGGAGGCACTTAACTCCCTCTGCTTGATTTCCAAGCGGTCTTGCAAAAGGTCTGGATCCCTGGCCTCTGTTCCTTCCCCATCGAGGCAGGAAGGACCAAAGCATCCCAGCAGCCCCTCCCAGTCCTGTCAGGGCACTGATGCCTGGCCCTAGAGGCTACTGTGGGAGACAGAGCAATGGTTAGAGCATTTAGGACCCAGCTTTGAGCACAGTGCCTGGCACATAGTAGGTGCTTAATAAATGTTTGTTGACTCCATGCAGAGCAAAAGTAGGGGAAGTGGGTGCAATAAGGCCCAGACGGAGTCAGAAGACGCCAGTTCAAATCACATCTCTTTTCCCCCTTGCCTGTGATCATCTTAGCCAAGAAATGTCATTTCTCTGGGCCCAGGTCCCTCATCCATAAAATGACAGTGACTGAAAGGGATGGGTTGGGCTCACTAGCTAGCCTGCGAGGTCCCTCACAGAAGTGAGTGGGGACTGATCTGCAGTATTCAAGAGAATTCCCAAACCGACAAGATCACAGATCAATTTGAGTATTAAGGGCATCTTTGATTCTCACATCCACTCTGTTAGAAAGGTGGGATAGAGTTATTGTCCCCATTTGACAGATAAGGAAACTGAGGCCCAAGAGAAAAGATTCAAATCCAGAACTCTCCTGAGCATGCTTCCTACTACATCATCCTGCCTCACTGTTTTTCTTAGTCTGTAAAATGTGCATTTTACAATGTGAAAAGCCTGCCCATTAAATAATATACCAATTTAACTAATTAATAATAAACAATTCCATTAAATAAATAAATAAAGACCCCAACTCAATGCCAGGTCCTGTCCTTAAGGGCTGGGAATGAAAACACAAAGAATGACACCATCCCTGCACTCAGGGAGCTCATGTTCTATTGTTTCTGGAAGCCTCACAATTCTCATCGTTATTGGGGAATCTCCAACTCTACCCACATTTTCAGAAGGAGGCTTTGTATCATAGCTACCTTCATGCCCCTCAGGGTCCACCAGAGTACATTATATGATTGATAGCTTGGACCAGGAAAAAAATTGGAAAGATATGGAGGCAGAGAACAAAGTTCAAATCCCCGCTTTGCTACCTAGCTGCTTAGGTGACCATAGGTTAGTCTCTGTACCTCAGTTTCCCCATCTATGAAATAAGGAATTTGGACTAGGTGACCATAGGTTAGTCTCTGTACCTCTCTCTGTACCTCAGTTTCCCCATCTATGAAATAAGAAATTTGGACTAGGTGACCATAGGTTAGTCAATTCCTCGCTCTGTACCTCAGTTTCCCCACTCATAAAATAAGGAATTTGGACTAGATGGCCTCTAATGTGGGGCCTTCCAGTTCTAAATCTGTGATTTGGGGCATAGATCTCTGGATATTAAACTTGGAATCTGGTGTCTACCTCAGATACTTCCTATATTAGCAAGACCCTCAGTTTCCCCATCTGTAAAATGTAAATAATAGCCACTCTTGCTCTCTCCACATCACAGGATATTTCTAAGCAAAGGGATCAGAAACCCTTAGGATGCTGGGTAGTGAAAGCTGGCTTTGGAGCCAGGAGAACATAGATCCTGCAGCATCCTGGCCGTGTGACCTTAGACAACCTCCAGGAGCCCTCGGCCACCCTTTAAGGCTGTAACTTTCTGAGAAGGTGCTAACCTGCATGGGTAAAGGGTGTTTCCTCACCTGGGAGTTCCCAATGTCACTGAAATGATAAGGCCATCGTTATCCCCAAGGTGCTATAGAAACACGAATCATTATCACTGTTATAATAGACACTTAATAAATATTTGCTCAGTCAAAGACCAGGAGTTGGAGTCCCTAGCATGGCGCAAGGGGAAATCTTACTGCATGAAGGGCATGGCAGACGTAGGTCCGTCTTGGCCCGGTTCCTTTTCCTCCCCATCATCCCTTGTCTTACACAATCTCTGGCTTCTCAGCAGCACAGAAAGCAGCCTCAAAGTCAGTACACTTAAATACTCCCCCTGAAAGCTATAAATACACCAAACACTCAGCAAGGGGAAAAAAGGACTTGAAAGCCTACTGAAGTCAAATTATTTGGTTTCTTTATTTTCTCCCACAAATGGCAAAGACTTTTTCTCTTCCTCCTTTGTCTGTTCTATTCCAGGTGCTTTCCTACGTTGGGGGGGGGGGAGTTTAAGCACCTGAACTAGTGACGAATTAGTCAGCCCACCAGGAGGAAAGAAGCAAGTCTGTGCCCCCAGGAGTCAGGGGAGGCAGCCACATCCATGGTCCATGAGAAGCCTGGCCTTCTTGCAATATACAAAGGAGAGTTCAAATCTGGCCTCAGATACTTCCTAGCTGTGTGACCTTGGGCAAGTCATTTTACTCTGTTTGCCTTGGTTTCCTCATCTGTCAAATGAGTTGGAGAAGGAGATGGCAAATCAATCCAGTATCTTTGCCAAAAAAAACCCAAACGGGGTCAGATCAACAAAATGTGCCAGGCACTAGGCTAAAAACTGGGAGTATAAACACAAAAAAGAAAGATAGTCCCTTTCCCTGTCCCTGTCCCTGTCCTCAAGGATCTTATACTCCAGTGATAATGAACCTATGGCACAGGTGCCAAAGATGGCACACTGAGTACACTCTGTAGGCATGAGGCCACCCCACCTCCCCAAGTTTGTTATTAGAAAGGCAGAGAGACTTGGGTAGAGCTGCTCCCTTCCCCCTCTCCACACTCGCTGAGGACATTCCTCACTTTACCCACCCTTCCGCCTAGCAGCCCACTGGGGATGCTTTCTCCATCCCCTGTGTGGGGTAAGGGGGTGGACAGGGTGCACGAGCACTCCTAGAGGTGAAGTGGGGGGGCAGGCACAGCTCTTCATCTCTAACAGATTCACCATCACTGTTTTACTCTAATGAGGAAAGACAACTTACCAAAAGAAGCTGGGAAAAGGGGTTAGGGGAATAGTAGAGAGGTCCCAAAGAAGTGCAGTTAAGTGGGAGATGAGTAAAGATGTGGATGGGGAAACTAAGGCTTAGAGAAGAGAGGACTTATACTCAAGGTCACAGAGCAAGCTGCTTTGCCTCCTGACTCGCACCTCTAAGTCAGTGGCACAATTAGTGCAGAGACTAGATTCAGGAAATCCTAAATTCAAATCCAGGCTTAGATACTTCCTAGCTATGTGACCCTGGGCAAGTCACTTGATTTCTGTCTCCCTCCATTTTTTTCAACTGTAAAAACAGGGATACCTGCTTCCCAGGGTTATCGTGAAGATCAGATGAGATAATATTTGTAAAGCACTTAGCACACAACCTAGCACATAGTAAGCTTAGTAAGCTCTCTCCCCACCTCCCACCCCCCGTCTCTCTGTCTCTCTCTCCCTCCTCTGTATCTCTCTGCCTCTCTGTCTCTCTTCTCTCTCTCTCTCTCTCTCTCTCTCTCTCTCTCTCTCTCTCTCTCTCTCTCTCTGTCTCT
>NW_025388224.1:0-7260 GCF_016433145.1 Gracilinanus agilis | reverse complement strand
AAAACTAGTGGAAATGTGCATTGGCCATGTGTGGGGGGAGTGCGGGGTGGGGGGTAAAGGGGAAAGGAGGAGCATGAATCATGTAACCATGTTAAAAATGAATATTAATAAATGTTAAATAATTATTTGATCAATATCTAAAATCAGTTGATTTCCCCACAGGAAACATCTAGTGATTAACTGAATCAAACACACTTCTGAGCCTCTGTAGAAAAATAAACGAATCTGACTTATAGGTAGTGAGGCAAAGTGAAGTGAGTAGAACTAGGACAACATTGTACACAATAACAACAATAATGTATGACTATCAACTGTGAATCAGCCATAAAAATGTATCTCTTATCAACAAAGCAAGGATCCAGGACAACTCAAAGGGTTTCATGATGAAAAAGACTATTCACCACCATAGAAGGAGCACAAAAACTTTAAATGCAGAAGAAATGCACCACTTTTCACCTTTTTTCCTCCAAGAATTTTTGTCTGTTGTAAGGAATATGTGTTTTGTTGTACAACATGATAAGTAGGGAATTACATGTTGCGTGATAATATATGTATAACGTATATCATATTATGTGCCTTTTGGGGAGGCAAGTAGGAGGGAAAGAACATGATTGTAAGGTGTCAGAAAATAAATATTAAAAACTGCATTGACATGTAATCTTGAATTTGTTTTTTTAGGGAATCCATCAGTGACTTCAGTCTAAAAGCCATGGGAGAGAGTCTTGAGTAGGGAGACCAAGATTTGAAAGCTACATTCCTCAGACATTCACTTCCCAGCTATGTGACTAAAGTGTATTAAAGTCATTTAATTTCTCTCACCCTTATTTCCTCATCTATAAAATAGGCATAATAATAGCACCTACTTCACCGAGTTTTTATGAGGATCAAATGAATAATGTGTAATGTACTTTGCAAACCTTAAAGGGGAATATAATCAAACTAATTTGATAATGATGGCAATGATGTCTTAGTGATCTGCTTCTCAGGGCTTGGTTCCAGATGGAATTAGAATCTGTTGAACTGGAGCTTTTCCCCCCTTAGATTGGTCCATCTTTCGACGAAGATCATTAATTTATTGTTATTCTTATGCACAGTCCCAAAGTTGTTTCTGATTTTTTTGAGCCAATCCCAAAATGTTCCTTGTGAGGAATCCTGTCTTTAAATCTTGTTCAAAGGACTTTAAACCCTCTCAAATTGAAAAAGGACTAATTTATATAGATTATAATTAAATAGAATATAATTCTTATAAATTGATTCATTGAAATATCTTCTATGATTAATTGGGGTGGGATCCCACATTACCAAAGTAATAAAAGCACTGCTGGTAATATTTAACTGTAATCTAGTTCTTTTAAAATTTATACATTCTCTCTTCCTTCAGCTATTCCTTAGATTCCTGAAGTCTGATGCTTTAGTTGATTGATACAACAGTAAGGCTATAAACTTCATTTTTGAGAGAGGGATGAGAAGAGAAATATGATTTGCAAATGTCTGAAAGGTGTTCACATGCAGACTTTGCTGTATTTTGGAGTTTTAGTTTTCCATTTTAATCCCCTTGGATTTCAGGAGGAAAAGAAACAGGTAGCTGTAGTCTTACCAAGTCCTGCAGCTGATAACTCTCCTCGTGCCTTTAGAGAGTTATCAGTGGGGTTTGTTATCTCTCCTGGGGAGGGAAGTGAAGAATGAGAAGCTGCAGTTTGGAGAGTCATCTGGCTCTTCCTTCTAACTTCAGGAGCCAGGAGTCAATGGAAGATGGAAGTCTTCTTCTTTTATGTAAGCCTTCTTCTGACCTTGTTAGGCAAAACAAAAAAGCTAGCCTGCTGACAGGAGGCTGTTGTGATACAAGTATTAGTTAAAGAAAAACAAACAAGAAAGGAAATAATGAATTTCACAAGAGGAATATGTTCCCTTTTCCCATCAAAATTTAAATCTTGTGTGTAGCACACTCAAGGATACAAGATGTCCCAATTGAGTGTAGTTGGTAGCACATACATACATACATACATACATATGTATATGTATGTGTACATATATATATACATATATGTATCATACCTGTCTCGTACACATATGTACATGCATTAATGAGTGTATAATAATCTGCAATCCTATGACCACTGAATTCATCAATATCAACTTGGAGGGAAACTAGGATGAAAGAATAGAAGATATGTGTATCAAATTTTCAAATCATATTAAACTGAAAGCAAGAACTAATTTATTAGATGATGCAAGGATGGCTACAAAGAAGCACCCCTAAATTATATAAAACAGCTGCTGAGATAGACATTAACAGTTGTATCCAACAAAGCAAACAATGATGGAACATAGGTAACATATCACTGTTTTTAAATGATGCCATGTTGGACAAGGAAGTCTAATGAGACAAAGCGTCATCATCTTAGGGTCTATAACTTATTTTTGTAGTAGAATCTGGTGTCCACTTCTTCATTAAGCTTTAGAAGGTTCGGTTGTGGATTGTTCTATGTAATTTCTGAAGGGCTTTCCAGCTCTGAAATTCTATATTTCTAAAATAAATAGGGTGAAGAGCTTACTTATTCAGCCACTTCTTGAAACAAAAGGAGATGGAGATTGTCTTTGGAATCCAGGGTCATGAATCTCAGAAACTGCTCTCTGCCTATTTTATTAATTTTATTACCATTTTACTATTTATTAATGAACCACATGCAATGAGAAGCCAAATCATTAAAGTTTTAGGAAAGAGGTTGGATGACAGAAAAAAAAAGAAATTATGTAGAAATATTTAGATGGGTATATGGGAGTGTATACGTATATATGTGTGTGTGTATGTGTGTGTGTGTGTGTGTGTGTGTGTGTGTGTGTGTGTGTGTGTGATCTAGACAAATCACTCTCTAGACTTATATCGAACCTGATTTTCTAAGGGTACTCTTCCCTGGTTAATTATTAATAATGTGTCAGACCCTTTCTCTCTTTGACTACATGAAATAGTATATGAACTTATTCTGCCCAAATGCTGGTATAGCATTTCCTTTTTCATCTGAAATACCCACAAAGTGATTATTCAGGATGCTCCACTTCAAAAGATTTCATGTATATATACATACATACTTGCATTTAGGCTTAAATATACAATTACATAAAGTATAATTATGCAATAAGTTTATATGTAATTATATAATCATATAAAACTAGATCATATATAATTATATGCAATATATTCTATGAAATATAACAAGCAGATATTATATACATATATAGAATATATTTATGCATATGTATATAATATGATGTATTATGGGTATATTATGTATTATAGCATATGTATATATCACACATATATGTTACATATATGCACATACAACAAATAATGTTTTGCATGTGTGTTAACATGAATGTATTTTGCATTTACGCCCACATATTACATATATACAATATATCATGTGGTATATAATATATGAAATGTTATATATTTGTATATTCATAATTTCATATAATCCTATATACTTATGCACATGCATACATTCAGGTTTGTTCATGCCCCATAGGATGATGATATACATATATATGCGTATTATATAATACACAATATATTTCATGTATATGTATATGTATATCTCATGTTAATCTATATTTTTTCAACACACATATATGTATTCATGTCTGTAGATGGAGAGAGAATGAGCGATCAGATGATACATAGATAGGTAGATAACATATTTTGACATCTAGTCATTCAATATTATGTATGTGTGAAGTATGTGTATATTATAATTTATGAATGTTAACAGATTTGAAAGTGGTATATTCAAAATGTACACTTTGTATAAGAAGGAGGATGCACCAGATGAAAAAGGCCATATAATGTATGTGTATAATATATAATACACAGTATATTATATGTATATATTAATTCACCTGCCATAAACAGACATATGTTACACAAGTATGTATTGTGGTATGTTATATGAAGCACACATGTATGCTATTTAATGCTGCATGTTTCTATGTACAGGTATATACACATAGGAAAGAAAGGAAGGAAGAAAGAAAGAAAGAAAGAAAGAAAGAAAGAAAGAAAGAAAGAAAGNAAAGAAAGAAAGAAAGAAAGAAAGAAAGAAAGAAAGAAAGAAAGAAAGAAAGAAAGATGTTTGTCTAGTCATTCAATTTATTTGAAATCAATTTATTTTATTATCTGGTCCACCATTCTCCATCATTTCTAACAATGGGAGACATTATTAAAAGCTTTATTTAAATGCAAATATATTAAGACATTCTTCTGTCCTCTTACCACTCCTGCCCCACCAAGGAATGATTTTTTTTTATAATTTGATTTGTTATTCATGAACCTTTGTTGGCATTTAATGATAATTTCCACCCTTTTTAAGAGCTCACACTCTATCACTTCAATAATACATTAAACAATTGAAATTTTTACCTTTTTTATATTTGAAAATTATCTGCCTTTGTACTATCATGCTCCATGCTAAAGCTCCAGGTTCTACCTTTGACCAGTACTCTAAGCTTATACCCTAGGACCCTCAAGCTCTGATTAGTGGATATTCATCACATCTGGCCTGGACTCAGTATATTTTGCTTCCCTAAAACCATTCCACTATGATCACTGTCTCTCTTCCTATTGCTACACTAACTAATTTAAAGTAATTCTGAGAACTAAAATAAAATTAACAATACCTAAATATCTTTTTTCCTGACCACCACTCATCTATATGTATTTTATCCCCCGAACAGAAAGTGTCATTTTTGAGGGCAAGGACTGTCGTGCTGACAATTTTTTTTTATCCCCAGTTCTTAGCACAATGCCTGACACAAAGCTTAATACATTTTTTCTATTACATTACATACAAAACATAATTTGTCTGTTCACACCAGGTGCCAAGTATAGTCCCTTGCATGCCATAGGCATTTAATAAATATGTAATTGAATTTGAGGAGAGCAATCTGGATAGCAATGTCAGTGATCTCAATATGCCCTCTCACACAAATTCCATCCTTTTAACATCAGTGTTCTTTCAGTGATGCTATATGACTGTAAGTTATGTGACTCTCAATATTCAAAGACTCTATATTATGAGTGACCCAAATAGTAATAAAGAGCTGCAAGAGGGTATGAGTAGATAGTAGTACACATCCAATGACAATATGAATGCTCAAAGTGGCAGAAATATGAAGAAAATAATTGACAGGAACCCAAAAAAGTATTTTTTTTCTAAATGTGTTTGAAAGCTTTGGATGGGAGAAGAGTAGAAGTGGTTGGAAGAAAGTTATTTTCCCATCCCCACCACATTGGCTCTGCTCCTATATCTCCAGATCTTTTTTTTTTCCTTTACCAGGGAAAATTTGGTCCAATCAAGTATCCCCTATCCTATTGTACCTATTAAACTGATTTTTGAACCAAAGATTATCTTCATTTACCCCTATTAAATTTCACCTTATTTTGTTCATCCCATAACTCCAGTGTGTCAAGACCTGTCACCAAGTGTATAAACAATTAACGCAACTTTATTTTATCTTCCGTTCTTCTGAGTATAGTTTTGTCTGTTTTTTTTTAAACTATATATTTTTTCTTGCCCAGGCTGGAAATACTGGAGCCTCATCTCACTGTTGACACCCAGGGATTCTTTGACTTATTCTGTTTCGAATTGAGGCCAATATGACATCCTGGTGGCCTCTCCAACCCAGAATATCATAATATTACTGTCAAACTTTGCTTTTGTTTTAGTAGCAGTTGCTCAGTCATTTCAATTGTATCTGACACTTTGTGACCTTTTCTTGGCAAAGATACTGGAGTGGCTTGCCATTTCCTTCTCCAATTTATTTTACAGATGAGGAACTGAGGCAAATAGGGTTAAGTAACTTAATAAGGGTTATGTAGCTAGTAAATGTCTGAGGTTGAATTTGAACTCATAAGGATGAGTCTTCCTAATTCTAATCCTAGTTCTATATACACTGCATCACCTAGTCAGCACTTCCATAATAATACTGTGTTTTATTTTATGAATTTAAATATTATTCAGTAAAAAGTTAATAGTTTTTACCATATTGCCAAAATGGGTCATCAATACAAAAAATTTAAAAACCCTTCTTGCATTTTCATGAATATAAAATTGAGGAAGAACAAAAGCTGAACTTATTGGGAAAGACCAGTTTCTTTTTTATATCTTTTTATTTTATTTTTGTTTAAGTTTAATTTGGGGTAAAATTTGGCTTACATTTTGTCCAGCAAAAATATCATTCTCTTTTTATATAGTTTTAAACACATTCCACCAAACCTCTATAAGATCTATAAGATCTACTTTACCTATTCAAATTATCTCGAATTTGAAATGTATATTCAATAGCCATAAATTGCATTAATTGATTCTATTTGACAGATTTTGACATAAAGCAGTTATCAATATATTAATGTCAGACAGATTCTGTGACATGGAATTAACTGAGCAGTGAATGATGAAACACCGGAAAAATGTAGAGTACAGCGTGTGCCTGATCTCCTTGATAGTGAAAAAAGGAGGTGGTTGGAAAGATTGTGGAACTAATAATGCCCTTCAGTTATGATCATGCTATTCACCCAGGACAGCTAGTTTGCTGTCTCGAATCAGGTAGGTGAAAGGAGATGACAGTGACAGGATGAAACATGCTGGGCCATTGTTAGGTGAATGGCATTCTTCAGTTATATATTTGCATATAATCTAGAGGTATATTTATTTTAAGTTAGATTTTTATTTTATTTTTATTTTTTTTAACATTTATTAATATTCATTTTAAACATGGTTACATGATTCATGCTCCACCTTTCCCCTTCAACCCCCCCTTGCCCCCCCAACCATGGCCGATGTGCATTTCCACTAGTTTTGTCATGTGTCCTTGATCAAGACCAATTTCCAAATTGTTGGTAGTTGCATTGGTGTGGTAGTTTCGAGTCCACACCCTCAATCATGTCCACCCCGACCCATGCGTTCAAGCAGTTGTTTTTCTTATATGTTTCCTCTCCTGCAGTCCATCCTCTAAATGTGGGTAGCTTTCTTTACCATAAATCCCTCAGAATTGTCCTGGGTCATTGTATTGCTGCTGGTACAGAGGTCCATTACATTCAATTTTACCACAGTATATCAGTCTCTGTGTATAGAATTCTTCTGGCTCTGCTCCTTTCACTCTGCATCAGTTCCCGGAGGTCTCTCCAGTTTGCCTGGAACTTCTCCAGTTTATTATTCCTTTTAGCACAATAGTATTCCATCACCCGCATATACCACAGTTTGT
>NW_025388223.1:0-8164 GCF_016433145.1 Gracilinanus agilis | reverse complement strand
CTGATATTCTTTGTTCTGAGGCCCCCCCCACTTCTGACATCCTGTGTCCTTTGGCTCCTCCCAACTCTGACATTCCATTTGGGATTTTCTTGGCAAAAACTGGAGTGATTTGCAATTTCTTTCTCCAACTCATTTTACAAATGAGGAAACTGAGGCAAACAGGGTTAAGTGACATACCCAGCGTCACACAGCTAGGATTCATCTATGGCTGGATTTGAATCCCGGTCTACCCAGTGTTTTATCCACTACTCCTACTTAGCAGTCCCCTTTTATACCTTCTCCTCTCATTCATTCAATTAATGACTCAACTAAACAACATTTATTAAGTATTTTCTATGTTCTAGACTCTGTACTAGGAGCTGGGAATACAGCACCCAACTGGCCTGGCCCACTAGCTCCCTCTATTCACAACATTCCATCCATTGCTATTATATACCATAGCCCAGATGGTCCACCACACTGAAAGTGTGCTCCCTGCCCACCCCTGCCTCTAGAATCCCTAACTTCCTTTAGAGAATAACTCAGGTGCTCACCCTGACACCCCTGAGCCTCCCACAGGCTTCTGTTCTTTCTCTCTTTCTCCTAGTAGGTATTCGATATATATTACTGAATTCATTGGCCTGGAAGAAATCCTATGGTCCAGTGAACCCAAGTCTCATGATCCTGAATCTTCTCCCATATACCACTATGAGCTCATAGGATCAGAACTGTGGACTACAAAGGATCTGGGAGGCCATCTAATCCAATCCCTTTAATCAAAATTTCTCTCTCTCTTTCTCTCTCCCTCCCTCTTCCTCCTTCTGTCTCTCTGTTTCCGTTTCTCTCTCTCCCTCTGTCTGCCTCTCTGTTTCTGTCTCTCTGACTCTTTGTCCCTCTGTTTCTGTCTTTCTGTTTCTCTCTGTTCGTCTCTCTCTCCCTCTGTCTGTCTGTCTCTGTCTCTCCAAATACTCATTTTCTCTCCCTCTTACCTGCCACCCAACCTATAATTCATCAGATGAATCTACTCTTCTTTTAAATCCAAAATCTTTGGACATATCGAAGTGAGGGACGAAAAAGAAAAAGAAAATTCTTGTCACAAATATGCACAGTCAAGGAAAAGAAATTCCTGCATTGACCAAATATATCCAAAAATATGTTTCACCCTGCACCCTGAGTTGATCACCTCTCTGTCGGGGGATGGCGAGCCTGCTTCATCATGCTTTTTCTGGAATCACTATAGGTGAGTGCACTGATCAGAGTTCTTAAGTCTTTCACAATAGTCTGTTTTTATTTTTTAAACCCTTACCTTCCAGCTAAGAAATCAATACTAAATATTGGTTCCAAGGCAGAAGAGTGGTCAGGGCTAGGCAATGGGGGATTGAATGACTTGTCCAGGGTCACATAGCTAGGAAGTGTACACAGATCTGACTCTAGATCCAATGTTTTTTTTTCCACTACACACACAAATATATACAAACACACACACACACACACACACACAAACACACACATCTCAGCATCTAAGAGATATTGAGGACATTCCTCCCTCCCTATTAGAACTTCAGTTTCCACATTAGAAAAATTAAGGGGTTTGGTATACAGATTCTCTATCCGGGGACATGGTTTGCAGGCCCAGAACTCTGGGTTTCAGATTTACACCCAACTAGATAAATGGTGTATTTTTTTCTTTTCATCTGGAGCAGCAGGTCCCCTAGGATAGGGCGGGCCTTCCTGAAGTGCCTCGCCGCATGCTAATGGAGCCATTTGGAAATCATTTCCCCCTAGTGCATCTGGACCCACAAAAAAAGGAGCGAGACAAAGAGCACCCAAATGGGCTGGAGGCTGGCTGATTGACTGGGATGTGGGGCTGCTGGGTAATCATCCTTCCCTCTGATTCCCCTTTGATAGGGATCTCTTACAAATCTGGTCACTGATCACCGATACAAATGCAATCAGCAGACAAGAGCCATCCTGAAGGAAATGGGCCCAGCGCAGCTGTTCCTAGACACAGACAGTGGAGGGGGGAGTGAAAGGCCTAGCTCAGATTCCAGCTCAGCTAATGAGCTAGACACAAGCCTTGGGAGTGCCTTGCTTCCCTCCCTTCTCACAAGCCTCCCGCCTCATGGCTCCCCACAACACAGGCGGACACAATTTGTGGAGGAGCTGATCTTGTTTTCCAATCATTCCCTTCTCATCATTCACAAGGGCCAGCCCTGGGTCCTGGGGAAAAGGATAAAGCTCCTGATATTGTGGGGTACCAGATCAAGAGCAGAAATACAGAAGGAATTACAGGAGAATGGATCTGGGTGGAAGAGTGAAGACAGATGAGAAGGTGATAGGGTGAGGAAAGAGGAAAGAATTCTTCATAGAAAGCCAGAAGCTTCCCAACTCAGTTCTGACACATACAGGCTATGCAAGAGGAAGAAGAATAAGGGATAAGATCTCGGGTTGATTATTTCATTATAGAAGGAACTCCCAGATGAGCAAACACCCTCCACAGAAGCAGGCTGGCACTCTCTCTGCATGTTCAAGTCTTAAAAAGTTGCCTGAGTGTTTGTGACACCCCCCTAAGATCTCACAGCCAATGTGAGCCCGAAGCTTCCACCACATCCTACTTCCTCTTTCTTTTAAGCTCTATGACCTCTCAAAGCCTTCTAGCTGCAGAACTGTGATCCACGACCCTCTGGTAGGACAATGAGCCCCCATCGGAAGTGTTCACACACTCACAAGGTTACTCGTAGAGCTGCTTTGGGCAGGAATTTGAACTAGATGACTGTGGGGAAATAGCTTTCCTTCTTGGAGAATCAGTCTCCCCACTGGTATAAATAAGAGTTAAACTGGCTAATATTTCTTCTAGTCCTAGACTTAAGAGTCCCAAGAACCTGGATTTGAATTCTAGCTAACAGGATGGCTGCTACTAAATTTCTGAGCTATCATTTCCTCATTCACAAATTAAAAAGGGTTCATCGGACCAAAGGTTTATATTAGTGATGGGCAAACTTTTTAAAGAGGGGGCCAAAGGAAAGGAAATGCTCCTCTGTCAATCTGTTTCTAAGGCAACTCTTTCGAAGTTTCATTGTACTGTATCCTACTATTGTAATCGTCAGATTAGGAATAATGTCACTCAGCCCGATAAAACATTTTAGGGGGCCACATCTGGCCGGTGGGCTGTAGTTTGCCCATCACTGGTTTAGATGATAGGTGAGGAGGAGGAAGAGAGGGATGATGATAAAATATTTATCAAGCACTTTTCAGGTGCTGAGTGCTGTGCTCAATGGGGATACACATACAGAAAACAAGACAGCGTCTGCTCTCAAGGAACTTACGTTCTAATGAGGGAAGATAACACGGGAGTCAACACTAGCTAGCAGGGATTGGAAATGCCTGAGAATTAACCTGGAGGTCTGGGCCAAGCATGGAAGGCTAAAATTTACCTCTCAGGGCCCAAGTTGACAGGGAGTAGAGTTCAAGGTTCCTGTGGGACAGGAGGTTGAGGAAGAAGGCTGAAGAGCAGGCAGCACCGTTTGGAACAAGAAGAGGCTTCTTCTAATCCAACCCTAGCCCATTTTACAAATGAGGAAACTGAGGTCTAGAGAGGCCATAAGATTTTCCTAGAGTCGGAAGGGCCATCTAATCTAATCAAAAAACCTTCTCGTGACCCTACCAACAAATGGCCACCCAGCTCCTAACACACCGGTAAGAGGGAAACTCATTGGCTCCCTAAAGAGCCCGTGCTACCTCCTGTTGAACTCTCAGGGTGAGTGTAAGGATTGCACTGGATAATGTAGGGGAGAGCATTCTCCTGAAAGTAAGAAGTCATGCTTATTCATGGTTCAAGACTGAAAGAGTATTTTCCTTGCAACTGGAAAAGGATGGTGGGGCACCAGAAAGAGTGTTTCATCTGGAGTCAAAAGTCACAGGTTCAAATCCTGCCTCCTCCTATGAGATCTTGGGCAAGAGTCCCAAGTAACTCACCTAGAGTTGCAGTGCAGATGTTTTTACTAGTCCAACAACTCCAAAAACCAGCAGTTAAACCCTGTGCTGAGTGCAGGGAAATACAAAGAAGACACACACACACACACACACACACACGTCTTTTCCCTACAGGGAGATAACCATTCACTGGAAAGACGCAATGTTAGTAAGACATTAACAGCGAGCCTTTACAGGGCAGCTAGATAGCGCCATAGTGCATCAAGGTGTGGGACTGGAGTCAGGAAGACCCGAGTTCAAATGCAGCCTCAGACACATCCTAGCTGGGTGACTCGGGGAAAGGCACTTAACTCTGCTGGCCTCAGTTTCCTCATCTGTAAAATGAGTTAGCTAAGGAAATGGTAAATGACTCCAATATCTTTGCCAAGAAAATCTCAGTCATGAAAAGTCAGACATGACTGAAAAGTGACTGACCAACAAAAGTTAGCATTTATAGAGAGCTTGAAGCTTTGCAAAATGCTTTACAAACAGGGGCAGCTGGGTAGGTCAGTGGAGTGAGAGCCTAGAGATGGGAGGTCCTGGGTTCAAATCCGGCCTCAGACACTTCCCAGCTGTGTGACCCTGGGCAAGTCACTTGACCCCCATTGCCCACCCTTACCACTCTGAGGCTGGATTTGAACTTTGGTCTTGACTAGGCTCAATTTATCCACTGCCCCCCCTCCAGCTACTTCACATTCTCAAAGAGAAGGAGAGAGGAAACATCAGGAAAGGCTTCCTGGAGAAGGTAGCATCTGATCCAAGCCCTAAGCAATGTTCGAGCATCCTTATTTTGGGGGACACAACTACTCTGAGATCAGAAATGGGGTCTCAGCCCTAGCATACACAAAAAAGACTAAAGGAACGTCAGGTTTGGGAGGGCTCCTGCATGCAGCCATTCAGCACATTTTGGACCTCATCAACAGTGCCCTTTTCATCATCTCAGACGAGTGGCCATGAGCCTCTGCAAGAAGACTTCCTGTTGGGCAGTCCGCCATCTCCCAAGGTGGACTATTCCACGTGAGGGCAGCTGTTGGGTGGGAATGTATTCCTCCTATGGAGACAAAATCAGCCTCAAGTGTTACCTGCTACTTCAGGTAGAAGTACACTAGAGCACCTGGCCCAGAGTCAGGAAGACCTGAATTCAAATACTTATTTGTGTGACCTTAGTTAGGTCACTTAACCCTCTTGGCCTCAGTTTCCCCATCTGTCAAATAAGCTGGAAAAGGAAATGGAAAACCACCTTAGTACCTTTGGCTAGAAAACCCCAAGAGGGGTCACAAAGAGACTGAAAGGACCAAACAACAACAATTGCAGTGACTCGATTTCCTTTGGCTGACATCTTAGAAATAAATCTGAATTCTATCAAACTCGAAGCTGTAGAGACTCTCCCCTTCTTCTCCACAAGAGCCCTTCAAGTAGACGAAGGCAGAGCTCAATTCTACCCCTTCCCTTATGTTTAAATCTCCTCTTTACCACGCTAAACGCTTCCAATCCCTTCCAATGATCCTTCAATATTCGTGTACGTGGATATGTTGTTCCTTTGATAGAATAGAAGCTCCTTGAGGGCAGGGGCTGCTTCGTTTCTCTCTTTGAATCCTCAGTGCCTGCCAGAGTGCCAGGAACATAGAAGGTGCTCAATAAATGCTTCTGGATGGATCGATTGCTCTCCAGTCTCCCCATCATTCTAGCTGGCCACGTCTAGGCTCTTTCGAGCTCATCAATGTTCTTTGTAAACTCCGATGCTGAGAACTGCACCCGGTACCGCAGATGGATCTGACCAAGGGCAGGAAACATCGAGGACTCATCCTCCTGACAAGCTGTCTGAACCCAGCTCAGGATGACACGAGCGCCTTCGGCTGCCGGGACACACTGTTGACTCACTATTGAACAGGCAGCTGGGAGCACCCAAATCCTGTTAGTCAACACAGTGGAACACCGACAGAACGCTGTCCTCTGGGTCTGAGTTGGGGGGTTTCTCATCTAAGAAACCTTCTTGGAATGGGGACGTCGGGGCATATCCCTTCCGTCCCCCTGGCTTGGCGTCTTGGACACAGACCTGAATTCTAACAAAGTCCCATCTATGGAAATAGGAATCAGCTCACAGGAATCATTAGGCTCCCCAGAACTGGCTCAATGCTGTAATTTGTGGACTGTGGTATTTGATCTTTGTAGGGAGGATTTTCTTCTCCAATTCTTGGTTCTGGTCAAATTTTCCTTTGTGTGACATCATTTCCCACCTTCGTGCCTTTGTAGGAGTGGAATGCACTATCGCCTCCCCTCTACCTTGTGGAATTTCCTGGCTCCCTTCCAAGCACGAGTCACCTCTTCTTAGGGCTTTTCTGATCCTTTCAATCAGTAGCATTCTTGAAATTCCTTTTTATTACTTTATATGCACTCTCTATTTATTTAGGATCTAAAAGTTCTAAAGGACCTTGGAGGCTATTGCCCTCATCTGACACTTGAGGAAATCAAGGTCCAAGAATGTTGAGACTTATCCAAAGTCACTCAAGTAGTGTCCCAAGCAGAATTTGAACCCGACCTCTGATTCCAGAGACAGCACTCTTTTCTTTTACAAACTCTTACCTTCCATCTTGGAATCAATACTGTGTCTTGGTTCCAAGGCAGAAAAACAGAAAGGGTTGGGCCATGGGGGTAAAGTGACTCGCCCAGGGTCACACAGCTAGAAAATGTCTGAGGCCAGTTTTAAACCCAGGATCTCCTGGCTCTCAATCCACTGAGCCACCCAGCTGCCCCCAACAATACTCTTTTCACTGTACCATGGTGCATTCTTACTCACATACATATTGTAAATCTCCCAATATCACCTAAACTTTCCGATGGGAGAGATTATTCCATTTTTACGCTTGATTCTCTGAAGTCTGGCACCCTGTGTTTGTACACAGCAGGAACTGAATAAATGTTTGCTGAGAATGAATTGACTTTTTCACAATGGAATCTGACCTTTTCAAGGGGCCAACTTCAGAGTCAGGACAACCTGGTTTCAAATCCATTAAAAAACCATGGAGGGGGCAGCTGGGTAGCTCAATGGACTGAGAGTCAGGCCTAGAGACGGGAGGTCCTGGGTTCAAATTCGGCCTCAGCCACTTCCCAGCTATGTGACCCTGGGCAAGTCACTTGACCCTCATTGCCTACCCTTACCGCTCTTCCACCTAGGAGCCAATACATAGAAGTTAAGGGCTGAAAAATTAAATAAATAAATAAATGAACAAACGAGCAAGTAAGTAAATAAATAAATAGATGAATAGATAAATAAATAAATGAATAAATATAATAAAAAAAACACCATGGACAGCATCCAGGGTTCCTTGGCCAACAGAAATTGGACAGCTCCTCATTAGCCACAAAAGATGCTAAATGCTGATTATGTCAATTAATACCTTCTAAGCCCACTTTATTCAAAATCAGGTCAGCCGGCCCCATTCCCTTTGTTTTCAGAAAAGTGTTTATCTAATAACTCACCTTAGCAATGGGCGGCGTGTGCGTCCGTGTTTCATACATATCTATAGTTATAGACACCTCATATATATATTTAAAAGGACCAGATGCTAGTTAGATGGGCACATATTCCATCACTGAAATAAACTTAATTTTGAGCCATGAACTTCTGACATCCATTGCTCTCATGACAATAAAAATGCCAGGGATGATATAATATGAATATTTAACCTTCTGATGTTGCTAATGTTTTCAACAGACCCTGATATATCGGCCGTTCCTGCTGACAGGAGCAAGAGCCCATAAGCTATTACCGTGTCTATTAGGGAGCAGCCTATTTCCGGCAGTGTTACTTCCAGGTTAGCTAAAAGAGCCCTTGGGCTTATGTTCCTGTAATAATGCTGGGGAACTAGATTGTTCAATGCCCGGGTTTTCGCCAGGCCCGGCTCTCCCCAGTCACTCCATCACTCCTTTAAACACATCTTCAGCAAGCCTTGGAAAGAGACCATAAGCTTTCACTGCTTAATGCCCCACCAAGTGGAAAACAGCCCCAGCTATTAAATGAATAATCATGTTCCGTATTTTCAGTCAAAAAGGAGTTCTTTGGCACTCTCTCCTTAACATTCGCTCAATTCCCAGGATGCCAGGGAGAGAAGAAAGAAAAGAAAACAAGAGAGAGGGAGAGAGGAGAAAAGGAGAGAAGAAGAGGAGTAGGGAGGGAGAGGAAGGAAGGAG
Source organism: Gracilinanus agilis (assembly GCF_016433145.1). Classification (NCBI taxonomy): domain Eukaryota; kingdom Metazoa; phylum Chordata; class Mammalia; order Didelphimorphia; family Didelphidae; genus Gracilinanus; species Gracilinanus agilis. The sequence goes on along the minus strand of NW_025388223.1, from coordinate 22 downwards.
GGAAGGAAGGAAGGAAGGAAGG
>NW_025388222.1:890-9763 GCF_016433145.1 Gracilinanus agilis | reverse complement strand
CTCTCTCATTTTTATACTTGAAAACATTGTATTTTTCCCTGAATTTTTAAAAATTCTCTTATTGCTTTTCCTTTTAATTTTTTAAATAGAGTAATTGATTGTTTTCATTTTTGTACTTAAAGTACATATAATCAATGTTAATCCTTTTTTTTACAGTAATATAAGTTTAATATAAATATATATTTGCTATAATTTTAATGCATACCCTAAAAGCCTTAGACTATGGTAACCTGCCAATTATTGGTAAGTATTATGGGACTGTGATTAATGTCTCTCTGTCTGATTCCAGGAGAAGGGAGCAAAAGAGCCACAAGGTCATGGAGACCGACTGAGAATCTGCAAAGTGCCAAGGAGCAAAAGGTCATGCAGACCATGGACTGAGGAAGTTCTATGCCAATACTGAAGGGTTTGAAACTAGTGTTTGAGGTTCGAGGTTGCAGTCTTTCTAACATGTTAGAGGCCAGACTTCCCCTGAGCTTCATTTCCTAGTAAGCACCTAAGATTGGCTATCATTATGGCTCATCCCTGAGAAGGTGCAGGCAAATCAGACCAGGGAAAGACATTTCCCTTGCACACAAATTTGGTCCTGTTATTTCTCTTATATATAGAATGGCAACTTTCTGTAGTCCTGGCTCCTGAATGGGTAATTACAAACTGCTTAAATCATTTTAATTGGGCCTTGATTCAAGGACCTGTTGTGTTAATTTTTCCTTATTTTTTTTTTTGCACATAAGACTGACATCTTACATTTCATTCACAAGTTAATTTTTTTCTCTTTTATTTGGATTTCATTTTTATTTTATATTTTTTATTTCTTTTGCCAATTGATTTCATACAACCCCATGACTCAGCCATGCATCCTTAGCTGATCTGGGGTACCCTCTTCAGAGGAGAATGTGTTATTGATTCTCCTCAGGGGGTTGTGTAAGCTTTATAATCATAATATCTGTTTTATAATCTATAATGTAAAATTTTTAACCCTTTTGGGAGTAATTTCAGGAGGGAATGTAAAATTCTCCTCAGAAGGGATTATATGTTTTATAATCTATAATGTTTTGAGAGTAATTTTAGGATAAGAAATTTACCATCTCCCCAGAATTCAGACAACGAACCTGTTTGGAGAAGGCACCATGAAGATCCAAATTGAACTTTGGGATGTAGTTGATTGAACTATAGAGAGCTGAATGCATTTGTTTCAAATGTAAACTCTTATGCCAAAGGGGACCACCACGAAATGGTTTTTTGTCAATGCACCAAACATTGGTTTTGTACTTTCTCCCTTTTATTTCCCTTTTATCTCTGAATTATTGTAAACTTTAATTTGATTATGTTTTCATAATCCACTGGGGAGACTGGTCTCCCAAAGGATCACAGGGGGGAATCTGTTATTAGAATTTGGGGTTCTTTGGGATTCATTGAGTCTTAATATTCAGATCCATGATATAAATTTCCTGTGGATGCTTAGGGGACTTGAGAACTACATTTCCCATGATTTAATGGGCTTCCTTCTTATGTGGTGATGTGAGCCAACATAAAGTGAAGCTGAAATAGGGAAAACTTGATTGGTATGCTCTTTTCACATGAGCAGCCAGGTGGGCAGAAGGTAATGGTGGGCTATTTGAATTAGATCTTAGCAGGCATGTGGCTTAATTACCAATATGCCTTTAAATAAACTATTAATACTTTTGAATTTATCCATCTATATCAATGTTATTCATAACACTAGGCAGTCCTAAGCAAAGCTTTAGCTATAATTGGTCCACATAAAGTGGAAGGAAAGCATAGGAAGTGACGAAAAGAAATGATCTTTAAAAGTGGCAAGAACTTCCTGTGAGAGCTTTTTTGCCTTCAACTTGACCCTGGAGGAGCTCTGGCTGAGGACTGTTTTCTACTTTCTATTAAGACTTCCACATGGGTGAGTGAAAAAGGCTATTTTCCTTTCCCTTACTTGTTCTGGAGGTACTAGTCTCCAGAGAGGCCCCTCATCTTGGAGGAGGCCCTATGGCTTGTTTAATTTGCCTCTGGGCCTCCTTTGCTGGGGCCTCTGAAGCCCTGCCTAGTTCAGACCAGGCTGGAGTAAATATCTACTCTCTCTGATTTTCTTACTTTCACTTTTTCTTCTTTTGTGAATAAACTACCATAAAAATCATTTGGAATTGAGTAATAATTCCTGGTGACCACACTCCTATAAATTTAGTCTAACCCTTTTAATTTTACCGCTAACATTCTGGCCCTTACAGTAGGAACATAACAATTTGACCTTATCAAAACCCTTACATTTTCTCTCTCTTATTTATCTTTTTAAGCTTCTTTTGCATCTTGTATTTGAACACTACATTTTCTGTTTAGGGCTGGTCTTTTCATAAGGAGTGCTTGGGCATCTTCTAATTAATTAACTGACCATTTTTCTCCCCTGAAAGAATAGACTCAGTTTTGTTGGGTAGATGATTCTGGGTTGTAAATCTAGTTCCTTTGCTTTCCAGAATATATCATATTCTAAGCTTTTTGATCCTTTAGTGTGGAGGCTGCTAAGTGTTTCTGTTGCTTGCGATATTGTCTCCTTGGCTTGGGAAGCTCTTGAATTTGGCTATAAATTCCATGGAGTTGTCATTTGGGGACTTATTTCAGGAGATGATTGGTGGATTCTTTCAATTTCTATTTTATCCTCTTGTTCAAGAATATCAGCAATTTTTCTTTGATAATTTCTTATAAAATGTGTATAGACTTTTTTTTTTTATCATGGTTTTTAGGTAGTCTATTAATTCTTAAGTTGTCTTTCCTGGATCAATTTTACAGGTGAGTTATTTTTTCAGTAAGATATTTCATTTTTTCTTCTGTTTTAAAATGTTTTATTGTTTTTTTGTTTTTGTTTCTTGATGTCTCATGAAGTTATTAGCTTCTCTTTGCCCCATCTAATTTTTAAGAAATGATTTTCTTCTGTCAGCTTTTGAACCTCCTTTCCCATTTGGACAGTTCTACTTTTTAAAGAACTCTTTTCTTTAGATTTTTGTGCTTCTTTTTCCTTTTGGTCATTTCTGCTTTGTATTGTTCTTATTTCACTTCTCCATTTTTTTCTCTGCCTCTCTTAATCAATTTCTAAATTTTTTTTAGTTCTCCCAGAGCCTGAGACCAATTCATATTTTTGTTTGAGGTTTTGTTTGTAGCTGCTTTGATCTTACTTTCCCCTTCTGAGTCTATGCCTTGCTATTTTTTTGTCTCCATAATAATTTTCTATGGTTATGTGTTTTTTTTAATGTTTGCTCATTTTCCTAGCCTTTTTCTTGACTTACTTTTTTTTATTATTATTAAAACCCTTACCTTCCATCTTGGAGTCTTGGAGTCAATACTGTGTATTGGCTCCAAGGCAGAAGAGTGGTAAGAGCTAGGCAATGGGGGTCAAGTGACTTGCCCAGGGTCACACAGCTGGGAAGTCTCTGAGGCCAGATTTGAACCTAGGACCTCCTGTCTCTAGGCCTGGCTCTCAATCCACTGAGCTACCCAGCTGCCCCGTTGATTTACTTTTATCCTAAAGATGGGCTCTGTGCTCAGAGTATAGGTGGCACTCTCTTAAACTACAGTTTCTCCTTGCTGCTACCCTTAGCTCTATTTTTGGGTTTCCATAAGTTTCAGTTCTTTTAAGTTAATAATATAGCTTCTGGGCTGGGAGCCAGGGCTTTGGACTTCTTTCTAGGCTTGCAATGACCAAGTATGCTGTGGATTGCTTTGCCCTGGGATTGGGGGTCTCACTTTGGGCTTGAGCTCAGGTCCAGGCCTCATTCTGTCAGCCAGGCACACTACAGACTGCCTGGTGCTGGGGCTTAGGGCCTAACCTTCAGCTTGGGCAGGAAGGTTCAGGCTTCACTGTAGGCTTTGTGCTGGGTTTCAGGTTGCTTAAGCAAGGGCTCTGAGACTCCCCTTGGGCTTTCTAGCTAGATGCACTGTCCACTGCCTCGTACCAGGGCTTGGGGCTTAGAATCTCCCTCTGGGCCTATATCAGCCAGGCACACAGTAGACTGCCTTGCACTAAGGCTTGGGGCCTCTCTGCAGATTCATGTTTGGACTTGGAACTTCAAGGGGATCAGTGTGGGGTGATCTCGTGTTGGCATAGGCAGGGTCTTGGCATCTCTAAGTTGGCTTGGGCCCAGATTCAGAGCCTGGATGTGGGGTGGGGTGGTGGGGCTTGCTGTTTACTTGCACCAGTACTCCTTGCTGCAGGTTGCAAGGCCTTGCTTTGGGCTGCACTCCTCTCTCCTCAGTGAACCAGGCCCTCTCTGTGTACTTTTCGAGTCATGTTCTGCAGGAAATTGCTTCACCTCAGCCCCTTGTTAGTTCTGCCATTCCAGGATTTATTTTGAAATGTTATTTAAAAAAATTTTTTTTAGACCCTTACCTTTTGTCTTGGAGTCAATATTGTGTATTGGCTCCAAGGCAGAAGAGTGGTAAGGGTAGGCAATGGAGGTCAAGTGAGTCAAGCGACTTGCCCAGGGTCACACAGCTAGGAAGTCTCTGAGGCCAGATTTGAACCTAGAACCTCCCATCTCTAGGCCTGGCTCTCAATCCACTGAGCTACCCAGCTGCCCCCTTGAAATGTTATTTTAAGTTTGGTTGGAGAGGATTCTCAGAGTGTTTTGGACTTTTCCTGCCTCTATTCTGCCATCTTGGCTCTTTCAGTTCTCTTCATTTTATAGCCAATGTCCTAGGAAAAACTGTCTATATTTATCGTCACTTTTCTTATTTGCCTCCCAATCCCTTGTAATCTGGTTTCCAACTTTATCCTTCAATTAAAACTGTTTTCTCTAGTTACCAGGGATTTCTTAATTTCTGTGTAATTAGAATTTTGTACCCCAGGACTCCGTTTCCCAGAATTCCACTTTTGTCCTTACACTATATCCTTACGTTTTGGAGATAGCTTCTATAACTCCACCCTCTCTTGCTCTTCTCTGGCTACTGTGGTTGGGAAAAACTTCTCCCTACTCAGGTTTTACTCTTATCATCTATTTCCTCTACTTCAAGTGATTATTAATAAATCTTTTGAATTATAATACTGGAGTTATTGGATATTAATTTAAATCTTACATTTCTGGCAAGCCAAGAAGGGATAGAATCCTTGATTTTTTTTAAGAAAGCCTTTGAGTAAAGGATAGGGAGTAGATAAATTTTGCTCCTATTGATAAGTTGCTTTTCGTTGTGCTTCCCACCCCAACCACTGAAGGTTGTCCTCAAGCTACTGCAGTTTGCACAGTAACTCTCCTTGCTCCTACCTCAGTCTCCCTACTGCTGCTGTTTGCCTGAAGATCTGAGAGCTATTTTAAGCACCTTCTTTTTCCTGTCAGAAGGCTGAGATCCAACTCCCATTGGGCTACCCCCACACTCCACACCCACATCAGTCTCGAGCCTGTGCTAGCCACTTTTCAGCAGGAGAACACAGCATGGAGCAGGCAATCCACACTATCCACTCCAACCCCAGTCTGGCTAACCCAGAGGGGTTTTTGTGTTCCTAGATGAGAGGGTGGAAACTGAAGGGTTAGCTCATACCAGGGTGGGGGAGTGTCTCCTGTGCCATGCTCTACACCCTAAAAGGGGAGGCAGGTATCAAGGAAGTGGATTTGAAGCCATAATTTTTAGAAATTAGCCTCTGGGGTTTCCTGACCCAAATATCAGGTGGAGCCTATATTTTTAATTCAAGGGGGTAGCCGGGTAGCTCAGTGGATTGAGAGCCAGGCCTAGAGACAGGAGGTCCTAGGTTCAAATCTAGTCTCAGACATTTCCCAGCTGTGTGACCCTGGGCAAGTCACTTGACCCCCACTGCCTACCCTTACCACTCTTCTGCCTTTGAGCCAATACACAGTATTGACTTCAAGATGGAAGGTAAGGGTTTAAAAAAAATAAATTCAAATACCCTTTGTCCTCCCTGGTGTTTTTGCCCCTAGGAAAAAGGGGAAGGAAGACTACTTCTCCAAAACTCTTAGCTAATTCCTGAAGGTTTTTTCTTCCTTCAAGTAAGTGTCTTTTGTTTTCCCTGTAATCAAAAGCCATAGAGCTTATCTGAGGAGTAATGATGTTACCAAGCATGGTTGAAACTCTAAGGCAGTGATTCCCAAAGTGGGCGCTACCACCCCCTGGTGGGTGCTGCAGCAATCCAGGGTGGCAGTGATGGCCACAGGTGCATTTATCTTTCCTATTAATTGCTATTAAATTTTTTAAAAAAGTAATTTCCAGGGGGCTAAGTAATATTTATTCTGGAAAGGGGGTGGTAGGCCAAAAAGTTTGGGAATCACTGCTCTAAGGGAACAGTTTTTGTTCCCAGGGAATTTTACTGAGTTGGAAAAGCTTATAAGTTCAGATTGGCTCTGTTTAATTCTGTTCCTGGGGGTTCTTGTATTGATAGAATACCTTGCAGTTGATAGTTTGAGTAATCTAGAAATTCAGAAGGGAGATTCATCTCTCTACATCCCCTTGCCATTTTGGCCTGCCCAGTCTCTGCATCCTATATTGGGTTTTTCCACACTATACCCAGTTTCAGAATGGGCAACCCCAGAAGTGTGACCAAAGGAATCTAGATGGATAATGATACTTGGGAGGGGAAGGAACATTAATGAGTCTGGAGGTGAATTTTAAGCCTTTTCAGACCCCATTGCTTTACTAATGTTAATTCCAAATAGTGAATAAGTCTCTGTAATGCAGCTGTCAGAATTGGAGAAAAGGATGCTTCAATTGATTGCTCACATCCTGTCACATATATTTTATTTTCTGATGGCCTTAAGATTTAATTTTGTTTTTTAAGTTCATATATTAATCTAATCTAATATCTTCTGTTACACTAAGTCAGAGGTCGGCAACCTTTTTGGCCATGAGAGCCATAAATGCCACATTTTTTAAAATGTAATTTCGTGAGAGCTGTACAATGCGTGCTCCTGTAATAGCGCCTGAAAAAAAATTGACTTTATGGTTCCTGCAAAAGGAGCCATATCTGGCCCTCAAAAAAACCTTTTTTGAGAGCCAGATATGGCTCGAGAGCCATACGTTGCTGACCCCTGCACTAAGTCATTTTCAGCTACTGTGTTTTGGCCATTAAGTATATGATCTGTTACAATGTCTTTATATTTACCTTCCCCTATGACTAGACTGGAGAAAATACCATTGTAAAAACCCATAGTCAAGTTGGACAAATCCTTTTCCATGGCAAAACCATAGGTCTTATGGATATTGAGTTTGTGCTAGACCCATCAATGTCACATGTTGCCTAAATGGCCATTTGTTCCCTTCTGCCTTTAATTGTCACATAGATGATGCACGGTCTCCATCAAACTGGTTACAACCTGTATACAACCTTTGGAGAATGTAATGACCTAAAATTTTTTTTCTTTTATTTTAAACATTTATTAATATTCATTTTAACATGGTTACATGATTCATGCTCCTACTTTCCCCTTCACCACCCCCCCCCCCGCACTCCCCCCACCCATGGCCAATGCACATTTCCCCTAGTTTTGTCATGTGTCCTTGATCAAGACCTATTTCCAAATTGTTGGTAGTTGCATTGGTGTGGTAGTTTCGAGTCCACACCCTCAATCATGTCCACCCCGACCCATGCGTTCAAGCAGTTGTTTTTCTTATATGTTTCCTCTCCTGCAGTCCTTTCTCTGAATGTGGTCAGTGTTCTTTACCATAAAGCCCTCTGAATTGTCCTGGGTCATTGTATTGCTGCTGGTACAGAAGTCCATTACATTCAATTTTACCATAGTATATCAGTCTCTGTGTACAATGTTCTTCTGGCTCTGCTCCTTTCGCTCTGCATCTGTTCCTGGAGGTCTCTCCAGTTCGCCTGGAACTCCTCCAGTTATTATTCCTTTTAGCACAATAGTATTCCATTACCCGCATATACCACAGTTTGTTCAGCCATTCCCCAATTGAAGGACATACCCTCCTTTTCCAATTTGTTGTCACCACAAAAAGCACAGCCATAAATATTTTTGTACAAGTCTGTTTATCTATGATCTCTTTGGGGTACAAACCCAACAATGGTATGGCTGGATCAAAGGGCAGGCATTCTTTTATAGCCCTTTGAGCATGATTCCAAATTGCCAGCCAGAATGGCTGGATCAGTTCACAGCTCCACCAGCAATGCATTAATGTCCCAATTTTGCCACATCCCCTCCAACATTCATTACTCTCCCCTTCTTTCATTTTAGCCAATCTGCTAGGTGTGAGGTGATACCTTAGAGTTGTTTTGATTTGCATTTCTCTAATTATTAGAGATTTGGAACACTTTCTCATGTGCTTATTGATACTTTTGATTTCTTTACCTGAAAATTGCCTATTCATGTCTCTTGCCCATTTATCAACTGGGGAATGGCTTGATTTTTTATACAATTGCTTTAACTCCTTGTATATTTGAGTAATTAGACCCCTGTCAGAGTTTTTCGTTATAAAGATTTTTTCCCAATTTGTTGTTTCCCTTCTGATTTTGACTACATTGTTTTTGTTTGTACAAAAACTTTTTAGTTTAATATAATCAAAACCATTTAATTTACATTTTGTAATTTTCTCTAACTCTTGCTTGGTTTTAAAGTCTTTCCTTTCCCACAGATCTGACAAGTAAACTATTCTGTGTTCACTTAACTTATTTATAGTTTCCCTCTTTATATTCAAGTCATTCACCCATTCTGAATTTATCTTGGTGTAGGGTGTGAGATGCTGATCTAGACCTAATCTCTCCCATATTGTTTTCCAAATTTCCCAGCAATTTTTGTCAAATAGTGGATTCATGTCCCAAAAGTTGGGCTCTTTGGGTTTATCATACACTGTCTTGCTGATGTCATTTACCCCAAGTCTATTCCATTGATCCTCCTCTCTGTCTCTTAGCCAGTACC
>NW_025388222.1:0-790 GCF_016433145.1 Gracilinanus agilis | reverse complement strand
AGTAAAGAAGTTTTTTGGTAGCTTGATAGGTATGGCGCTAAATAGGTAAATTAATTTGGGTAGAATGTTCATTTTTATTATGTTAGCTCGTCCTACCCATGAGCAATCAATGGCTTTCCAATTGTTTAGATCCAGTTTTATTTGTTTGGAAAGTGTTTTATAGTTGTTTTCATATAATTGCTGTGTTTGTTTTGGTAGATAGATTCCTAAGTATTTTATATTGTCTAGGGTGATTTTAAATGGTGTTTCTCTTTCTACTTCTTGCTGCTCTAGTGTGTTGGAAATGTATAGGAATGCTGATGATTTATGTGCATTTATTTTGTATCCTGCAACTTTGCTAAAGTTGTTGATTATTTCTATAAGCTTCTTAATTGATTCTCTAGGATTTTTTAAGTAGACCATCATATCATCTGCAAAGAGTGATAGCTTAGTCTCCTCCTTGCCTATTTTGATACCTTCAATTTCTTTTTGTTCTCTAATTGCAACTGCTAGTGTTTCTAGTACAATGTTAAATAATAGAGGTGACAATGGGCATCCTTGTTTTACTACTGATCTTATTGGGAAGGCTTCTAATTTATCCCCATTGCATATGATGTTTGTTGATGGTTTTAGGTATATACTGTTTATTATTTTTAGGAAAGGTCCTTCTATTCCTATACTTTTCAGTGTTTTCAATAGGAATGGATGGTGTATTTTGTCAAAGGCTTTTTCAGCATCTATTGAGATAATCATGTGATTTTTGTTTGTTAGACTGTTGATATGGTCAATTATGTGGATGGTTTTCCTAATG
>NW_025388221.1:0-2742 GCF_016433145.1 Gracilinanus agilis | reverse complement strand
ATTATTGAATTATTATATCAAATTATGTTATAAATTTAGTTAATTAATGTTTGAATTCATAAATATGAAATAAAAATAATATTAAACATATACATTTAATTTTCAAATAAATATTTTATTATTTATATACATTTTGAGGCTTTATAAACCCTTCCTATTCTCCTATAAACCTTTTCCACACTCTTATTAACCTACAGTCACTGAACCAATCAGCATCCAGGATACAGAGCACAGAACCGTGGATGGTCGCCTTTCATTCCATCAGCCAATAGTGTGCTGCCATAAGTGGAACACCACAATATAGAATTAGACATATATATATATTTTTAAAACCCATGATACAGTGAAGCCCCCCGCGATATAGCGAGGGACAACTGTCTTAACAGAGAGACTTGCAGTGAATGATGTGTCAGGGGAAAATTGCTTCCCTATGGACAGAACACTTGTGATTACCTTTGAAGGTATTCCTTTATTAAATTAAGGCACATGGGAAATGGAATCAGAAAAAAAGAAAGTAGCTCAATGAATGTGAATCAGAGCAAGGGAGTTGGGTATTTGGGAAGAAAATGTCATCTAGTCTTGTAGAACCTCAAGAATTATCCCTACTGCATTATGAAGTCCTCTTCTCCTCAGTAACAAGATATCCTTTTTCTACATTCACAGATACTAAAAAATTCTTACTTCTCAGCTTGCTTGCTTTTTTTTCCTCAATGTCCATACAGATCATGATCCTTCTGGTGTGACGAAATTCCTCCAGCTATGATAAAATTACCATGAAATCCCAGAACACCCATCCACGCTTTTTCACCCTGCCTCACTTTAGACAAGTCATATGGAAGGAAGGCTCATTAGGATTGGGGTTATGGTCTGTGGACTTTGAACAGAGATCAGTGAATTGGCCCAACCAAGAATCGAATTGTCAACCATGGCCTCGTTAATGCATTTCTTTGATGAAGCCACAGTTCTTCCAACATTTAACTGCGTGACCTTGGCATATCACTCCTTAGAAGCACAGAAATGGTAGAACTGGGATGAGCCTTAGAGGGGTTCTAACTGAATACCCTTATTTCAAAGATGAGAAAATTGAGGCCCAGGGAATGATATTAATTTGCCTAAATTCACAACTAGACTGATTAGCTGACTGGTGACAAAGCCTAGAATAGTAAACGGGTCTCCTGATTGCCAACCCATAGCTATGTTCATTTTCTATATTATTGTCAGAGGGAAGTAGTAATAATAACTATTACATCTCTTCCTCCTTCTCAGTAATAATATAAGACATGAGGAGACATTAGATGAGAGAGAGAAAAAAAATCCACAAATTGTTGTTTTTATTATTACTTCTTTAAGCCTTTGAAAGAGCTGTGGCTTCATCCATGGGCTACTTTTCTCCTCCTGTGTAGATCTGGAGTCCTTTATGATAATCTTTGATCTTTGGGAGGGGCTGAGACCAAAATAGCTAATTACTTGGTTACCCAGCCTCTGAAGCTGAGCCCCTTTTAATTTGGCTAAGCTGGTCCTTGGACAATGGGCTCATATCTAGTCACAAGGTCTTTTACACTTGGGAGACCCTGCTGGAGATTATGCTCTGCCAACTAACTATTTCAGGATTAGGATACAGAACCTTTAGGCAACAAAGAAGCATCACAGGAAGAATTTGGTGAATCATCAGCATCAAAAAATAACATTAATAATAATAACTGACACATAGTTTTTCAAAGTATGTTTCATACATTATGAGATAATATTTATAAAGCCCCTAGCAAAGTGCCTGGCACATAGTATGTGCTTAATAAACTCTGGTTTAAAAAAATGTATCTCAATTGATCCTAACAATAACCCAGTAAGGTATCTCCATTTTACAGATGAAGAGAGTAAAGTTAAAATCAGAGAAATTAAGTGACTTGACCAGGATCTCACAGCTAGAAAATTTTGGTCAAAGGAGTTTCAGTTCTTTGAAAGAAAGGGGGAAGGGGACAGCTAGGTAGCTCAGTGTTTTGAGAGACAAACCTAGAGATGAGAGGTCCTGGATTCAAATTTGGCCTTCCTAGTCCTGTAACCCTGTAACTTTAATCCTCATTGCCAAGTCCTTACTACTCTTTTGCCTTGGAACCAACACATAGTATTGATTCTAAGATGGAAGTTAAGGGTCCAAAAAAAAGTGGTGGAGAGTTAATCCAAACTATAACTCATTTCATCTGAGAAAAATCTCACCAAGAATTTAGAGTTCATAGAAGTCATGGTCCAACAGACAAGAAGGTGGGTGTGAGCTTCATGGTTTTGCTTAGTTGTTTTAGTTGTGTCCAACTCTGTGATGTCATTTGGAGTTTTCTTGGCAAAGATACTGGAGTTGTTTGCCATTTCCTTCTCCAGTTCATTTTACAGATGAGGAAACTGAAACAGAGAGTATTAAATGACTTCTATAAGGTCATACTGCTAGCTAACAAGTATCTGAGATCAAATTTAAACTCAGGCCCAACACTGTATCCACTGTGCCACCCAGCTAGGTGAGCTACATATAAATAATAAAAAACAGGGTTATAACTTGATGAGATTTAAGACTAGACTTAAAAATACACATAGAAGGGACAGCACATAGTAAGTGGATTGAGACCCAGGCCTAGGAGATGGGAGGTCCTAGGGAAAGAAAAAGAAGAAAGGAAAGAAAGGAAAGAAAGGGAAAGAAAGAAAGAAAGAAAGAAAGAAAGAAAGAAAGAAAGAAAGAAAGAAAGAAAGAAAGAA
>NW_025388220.1:755-9162 GCF_016433145.1 Gracilinanus agilis | reverse complement strand
GAGAAATGCAAATCAAAACAACTCTGAGGTATCACCTCACACCTAGCAGATTGGCTAAAATGAAAGAAGGGGAGAGTAATGAATGTTGGAGGGGATGTGGCAAAATTGGGACATTAATGCATTGCTGGTGGAGCTGTGAACTGATCCAGCCATTCTGGCTGGCAATTTGGAATCATGCTCAAAGGGCTATAAAAGAATGCCTGCCCTTTCACCCAGCCATACCATTACTGGGTTTGTACCCCAAAGAGATCATAGATAAACAGACTTGTACGAAAATATTCATAGCTGCGCTTTTTGTGGTGGCAACAAATTGGAAAAGGAGGGTATGTCCTTCAATTAGGGAATGGCTGAACAAACTGTGGTATATGCGGGTGATGGAATACTATTGTGCTAAAAGGAATAATAAACTGGAGAAGTTCCAGGCGAACTGGAGAGACCTCCGGGAACTGATGCAGAGCGAAAGGAGCAGAGCCAGAAGAACTCTATACACAGAGACTGACATTCTGTGGTAAAATTGAATGTAATGGACCTCTGTACCAGCAGCAATACAATGACCCAGGACAATTCTGAGGGATTTATGGTAAAGATGCTACCCACATTCAGAGGAAGGACTGCAGGAGAGGAAACATATAAGAAAAACAACTGCTTGAACCCATGGGTTGGGGTGGACATGATTGGGGATGTGGACTCGAAACTACCACACCAATGCAACTACCAACAATTTGGAAATTGGTCTTGATCAAGGACACATGACAAAAGTAGTGGAAATGCGCATGGGTGGGGGGGGTGCGGGGGGGTTGAAGGGGAAAGGAGGAGCATGAATCATGTAACCATGTTAAAAATGAATATTAATAAATGTTAAAATAAAATAAAATAAAATAAAAAAACTAGTTATGTTTACAAGAGCTTTCAGAGAGGCCAATCTCCCTCTGCTCTCAGGGGAAAATGTGTTATTTGAAATTTTGGGGTCTCTGAACTAAATTTCCTATGAGCCCTATGAACCCTGTGGAAGTTTAGGGGTCCTTGAACTACATTTCCCATGAGCCCATTGGCTTTCTGTCTTACGTAATGATTCAGGCAGGAGGATAAAAATAAGGGACTGGACTTGCACTTTCTCTTTATTGGCTTGGTGGCTGATCCACCATGGGAGAGGAGGCAAGGGTGCATGTCTTTTATACTGACTCTTAACATTGCACATGGCTTCATTTTTCTAATGGCTACCAATAAATCTTTTAAGACCCTAATATTTTTTTAAACTATCCTTTTATATTAATTTTATTTTTTACACAGGGATGGAGTATGAATCATACAGATAGGAAAGAATCCACTCACTTAATTTCTTACAAATTGAATCTGAATGACTTTAAAGTAAAAAATGGGTAGAGAGGAAACTGACTATATATGTTCACTCAAATTTGAATGGGGGCCACTAATCTGTAGGCTGCATGTTGACTAAGGTTTAACATATATTATTATCAATGTTTAATTGTATTTTTAAAATTTTGTTAAATATTTCCCAATTGGGAGTGTTGTGGGCCACATATAGCCCATGTGCCTTTTGTTTGACACTTCCAACATAAAGAATAACTATATAAAATTGAATAGGGATAAAAAGGAATATACCTTCTTCTTAGCAGTACATGGTATATATACAAAGATTGACCATGTACTAGTGTAATGGTTAGAATGTGTTTGACTAAATTATGAGTTAAAAAAAAGTTGTGGTCACCATTTATAGAAATTAACCATTAAGTCACAAGACTGTTAATAGCTCTAATAGCTTTATTATAGTAAGATAAAGATAATAAGAGAGGGAAATACAGAAAGGAGGTAATAGTCTATTTTAGAATCTCAGCCTCACTAGAGCATAAAAATACTACAAACAAATGCAGAAAACCAGAAATAATTAATGCAGCTTTTCAGATCATAATGCAATAAAAATTATAATTAACCAGGGTCCATGGAAATGCAAATTTAAATTAATTGGAAGCAAATAATTAATTCTTCAAAATGGGTGGGTCAAAACATAAATCATAGAAACAATTACAGACTTCATTAAAGAGAATGGCAATAAGGAGACAACATACCAAAATCTATGGGATATAGCCAAAGCAGTACTCAAGGGAAAATTTATATCTCTGACTGCCTATATCATCAAAATTGAGAGAGAAGAGATCAACAAGTTGGGCTTGCAACTTAAAAAATTAGAGAAAGAACAAATTAAAAATTTCCAGATACTAAATCAGAAATCCTAAAAAATTAAACGAGAAATTAATCAAATTGAAAGTAAAAAAAAAACACAACTATTTGACTACTAATAAATAAGACAAGGAACTGGTACATTGAAAAAACAAATAAAATAGATAAAGTACTGGTTAATCTAATAAAAAAAGAAGAGAATCAAATTAACAGTATCAAAGATGAAAAGGGTGATCTCACTTTGAAGAGGAAATTAAGGTAATTATTAAGAACTATTTTACCCAATTATATGGCAATAAATATGACAATCTAGATTAAATGAGGAGTAAATATTTACAAAAATATAAATTGCCTAGATTAACAAAAAGAGAAATAGAATACTTAAGTAATCCCTTCTCAGAAAAAAGAAATTGAACAAGCCATCAAGGAACATCCTAAGAAAAAAATCACCAGGGCCGGATGGATTTACAAGTGAATTCTATCAACATTTAAAGAACAACTAATCCTAATACTAGACAAATCATTTGACAAAATAAGCAAAGTAATCTTATCAAATTCTTTTTGTGACACACAAATATAGTACTGATTCCAAAGCCAGGCAGACCAAAAACAGAGAAAGAAAACTACAGACCAATCTTCTTAATGAACATAGATGCAAAAATCTTAAAATACTAGCAAAAAGACTTTAGCAAGTTATTATAAGGATTATTCATTATGACCAATGGGATTTATACCAGGAATGCAAGGATGGTATAATATTAGGAAAATTGTCCACATAATTGACCATATCAGTAATCAAACCAACAGAAATCACATGATTATCTCAATAAATACAGAAAAAGTCTTTGACAAAATATGACACCCATTCCTATTGAAAACACTAGAAAGTACAGGAGTAGAAGGCCATTCCTCAAAATAACAAACAGTATACATCTAAAACCATCAGCAAGTATCATCTACGATGGGAACAAGTTAGAAGCCTTCCCAATAAGATCAGGAGTGAAGCAAGGATGCCCATTATCACCTCTATTATTTAATATTGTACTAGAAATACTAGCAGTAGCAAGTAGAAAAGAAAAAGAAATTGAAGGGATTAAAGTAGGCAATGAAGAAACTAAACTATCACTCTTTGTAGATGATATGATGGCATACTTAAAGAATATTAGAAAACCAACTAAAAGGCTAGTGGAAATAATGAACAACTTTAGCAAAATTGTAGGGTACAAGATAAACCCACATAAATCACCAGCATATATATTTCCAATGAATTCAGCAGCAGGAATTAGAAAGAGAAACTCCATTTAAAATCACTAAACAATATGAAATATTTAGGAAGCTATCTGCCAAGATGAACATAGGAATTATATGATCACAACTGCAAAACACTTGTAACACAATTGAAGCTGAATCTAAATAATTGGAACAACATTAATTGCTCATGGGTAGGACAAGCTAATATAATAAAAATGACAGTCTTACCCAAACTAATTTACTTATTTAATGCCATACCTATCAAACAACCAAAAAACTTTTTTATAGAATTAGAAAAAATTATAACAAAGTTCATCTAGAAGAACAAAAGATCAAGAATATCAAGGGAAATAATGAAAAAAATGTGAAGGATGGGGCCTAGTAACTAGATCTTAAATCGTACTATAAAGCAGTGGCCATCAATACAATATGGTACTGGCTAAGAGACAGAAGGGTAGATCAGTGGAATAGACTAGGGGTAAGTGACCTCAGCAAGTTAGCATTCAGTAAACCCAAAGATCCCAGCTTCTGGGACAAGAACTCACCATTTGACAAAAACTGCTGGGAAAATTGAAAAACAATATAAGAAAAATTAGGTCTACATTGACATCTCATAGCCTATAGCAAGATAAATTCAAAATGGGTAAATGACTTAAATATAAAGAATGAAATTGTGAACAAATTAAGTGAACATAAAATAGTATACCTGTCACATCTGTGGGAAAGGAAGGAATTTAAAGACCAAGCAAGAGATAGAGAAGATTACAAAATGTAAAATGATTTTGGTTACATCAAATTAAAAAGGTTTTGGACAAACAAAACCAATGTAACCAAAATTGGAAGGAAAGCAGCAAACTGGGAAAAAGCTTTATAACAAAACTCTCTGAAAAAGGCTTAATTCCCCAATTATATAAAGAACTAAGTCAAATTTACAAAAAATCAAGCCATTCTGCAATCAACAAATGGTCAAAGGATATGAATAGGCAATTCTTAGATGAAGAAATCAAAACTATCAATAAGCACATGAAAAAGTGTTCTAAATCCCTCCTGATTAGAGAAATGCAAATAAAAACAATTTTGGGGTACTACCTTACGCCTAGCAGATTGGCCAATATGGCAGCAAAGGAAAGTGATAAATGGTGGAGGGGAATGTGGCAAAATTGGGACATTAATACACTGCTGGTGGAGTTGTAAATTAATTCAACCATTCTGAAGGGCAACTTGGAACTATGCACAAAGTGCTTTAAAAGAATGTCTGCCCTTTGATTCATCCATGCCACTGCTGGGTTTGTACCCTAAAAAGATAATAAGGAAAAGACTTGTATAAAAATATTTATAGCCGCACCTTTTGTGGTGGCAAATAATTGGAAAATGAGGGGATGTCCCTTTATTGGGGAATGGCTGACCAAATTGTGGTATCTGTTGGTGATGGAATACTATTGAGCTGAAAGAAATGATGAACTGGAGGATTTCAATATGAACTAGAAAAACCTCCATGAACTGATGCAGAGTGAAAGGAGCAGAACCAGGAGAACATTATACACAGGGACTGCTACACTGTGGTAAAATCAAATGTAATGGACTTCTCTACTAGCAGCAATTCAATGGTCCAGGACAGTTCTGAGGGACTTATGAAAAGGAACACTATCCATATCCAGAGAAAGAACTGTGGGAGCAGAAACACAGAAGAAAAACATATGATTGATCACATGAGTTGAAGGGGATATGATTGGGGATGTAGACTCTAATTATCATTCTATTGCAAATATTAACAATATGGAAATAGGTCTTGATTAATGATAACATGTAAAATCCAGTGGAATTGCTTGTCAGCTCTGGGAGTGTGGAGGGAAGAAGGGTGGGGAAATTCATGAATCATGTAACCATGGAAAAATATTCTAAACAAATAAATAAGCTATTTTAAAAAATCAGGCCAGGTGCCATCTCCTCCAGAAAGCCTTCTCTGATATCTCAGTTATACATGATTTCTCCCTCCTCACTTTAGTTTGTATTAGACTTTTCTGTTCATGTTGTATCTCCAATCCACCCCACTCCCTCAATGCACACCTAGTACACTACAAACTCCTAGAAAACAAGTGAACTGCTTCATTTTGGCCTGTATATCCACCGAACTAGCACCATGCCTGGCACACAATCAACACAGAAGAGAAAAAGTATTGTTGGACTAAATTTCCTAAGAGCAAGCTTTCTACTCTCTAGAACCATTTTCATACTGCCATCTTGTGGGCAAAAGGCAAAAACGACCAAATTCAATGACCACTCAGAAGAAATCCATCCCTTAAAACCTAACTTTGCAAAGTCTTAACCTTGCTATGGTAGGAGTTCTCATGACATTCAAGGCCCACTCCACACTTACCCCCATAACTTAATTCCTTGTTTCCTGGATTTTCAGGCTGAGTCAGATGTCTAAAATTGTCTCAAAATAAAACTCACTTCTAGAGACCAAACTGCAAACTCTTAAGCCCTTCCTCTCCTCGTCACTCATTTGGACCATTTTTTTTCCCAGCTGAATAATATTCTGTGATCCCAATGCTGTTCCTCCAAAACCTTCCAACTTTAGGAGGCAAACAATTTATACCTGTGTTGGTGAGCTTATGGCATGTGTGCCTGAGAAGGATGCTCCTTTTCCCTTCTCCACCACGCCTGAGAACATCTTTCACTTTACCCATCCCTCTGCCCAGCAACCCAATGGGAGCACTGCCTCCCTCCCTGTCTGGGGTAAGGGGGCAGTTCAAATGTGGTATGAGGGTGCTGTCTGGGCACTCAGTCTAAAAGGTCCACCATCACTGATCTAGACCTATCTTGGCTCTCCTCACCAAACTGTTTTTGACTCCATCACACAAAGAAAGGACATATAAGAGAAGTTTTCTCTTTTGCTTTTTAAAAAGAACAACTAGTTTAATTCTCTCCTCGTCCCTGTCTTAGACTCAAAATATCAGGCTGCCTCTCCAGAAGAAAAAGGTTTTCAAAGGTCCACGCCTGACTGAAGGAATAGGGTCTATCAATGCCATCTTGTGGACAAAAGGCAAAAATGACCCAATTCAAAGACCACATTTCTCTCCAATTCCAAAATCACCACTCTAGTGCAAACCCTCATCACTTCTTACCTGGAGACTATAATATCAGTCTTCTAATAAGTCTCCCTGCCTCAAGTCTCTCTCAACTCCAATATATCTTCCAATCAGCTCTGAAAACAATCTTTTTAAAGTACAGATCTGATCGTGCTGCTCTCTCCCCATTCAATAAATTCCAGTGGCTCCTTTTTGCCCCTAGGATCAAATACAAACTTCCCTATTTGGCACTCAAATTTCTTCACATCCAAGATAATCTTCAAGGACTCATGATGAAAAATGCCATCCGCCTCCAGAAAAAGAACTGATGGAGCCTGATTGCAGTCCAACACATATTAGGTTTCACTTTATTTTTCCACTTTTCTTTTGTTTGTTTGAATTTTCTTTTACAAAATGATTCATATGGAAAGATGTTTTACACTATTATACATGTGAAACCTATATCAGATTGCTTGCCATCTCAGGAAGCTAGTGGGAGGAGGGAGAATGGGGGAGAATTTAACTCAAACTTCAAAAAACCTCAAACGTTAAAAAGTTGTTTTTTCATGTAATTGAGAAAAAAATAAAATATTTTTTAAATTTAAAAATAAAGTTCTTCACAATCTGACCTCTTCCTACCTCTCTAGGCTCCATTATTATTATTGTTATCATTATTATTAGTAGTAGTATTACTCCTTCTAGGCTGGTGATGGCAAACCTATGACACACATGTCAGAACTGACACACGTAGCCATTTTCGATGACATGCGGCCACATGTGGCTACATACAGAGAAGTATGGGGCAGTGTGCCGAGGATGAAACATTTGCTGTAGTGTAGTGTAGACACTCTGTGCACTATAGATGACAGTTCTACCTATATTAATTGACCTATTTTGGTTTATTAAATACAGTTATATATTACAATGATACATTTTTGTTATTTAGACTAGAAATATCATGAAATTATGTTGTTTTTTCTTAAAGTGACACACCACCTGAGTTATGCTCGGTTTTTTGGTGAATTTTGACACACTAAACTCAAAAGGTTGCTCATCACTGATCTAGGCCTTCTATGTCCAGTCAGATAAGTATATTTGCTGTCCCTCATATGTGATATGCCATCTCTTGTCTCCATGCCTTTGCCCTGGCTGAGTCCCATGACTGAAATGCCCTCCCTCTTTGTATCTACCTCTTCGAATACCTGGCTTTTTTTTTAAACCCTTAACTTCTGTGTATTGGTTCCTAGGTGGAAGAGTGGTAAGGGTGGGCAATGGGGATCAAGTGACTTGCCCAGGGTCACACAGCTGGCAAGTGTCTGAGGTCAGATTTGAACCTAGGACCTCCCGTCTCTAGGCCTGACTCTCAATCCACTGAGCTACCCAGATGCCCTACCTGGCTTCTTTTAGGACTCAGCTCAAGCACTATCCTTTCCAGGTTCCCTCAGCCACTTGTGCCTTTCCATCCAAGGTTGCCTTGAATCTGGGTTGAATATGTATTTTTATAAGTTTATATATGACATATATAACTATATATATATAAATATAATTTATAATTTATAAATTATAAATTCCTAGCCCTGTAGAATCACAAATTTAGAGCTGAAAGTGACTTTAGAGGTCATTTAGTCCAACCTCCTCATTTTACAAAATGACTAATGGAAACCAGGGTAAGTGACTTATTCAGGGCTATATGGCTTGAGGCAGGATGTGAACCCAGGTCCTCCTGACTCCCATTACAGCCTCCTCTCCCCTATGCCATCCTATCATACTACCTCTTAATGACCTGACATGATGAGAGAGTGAGAGAGAGAAGAGAGACAGAGACAGAGAGAGAGAGAGACAGAGAGAGAGAGAGAGAGAGAGAGAGAGAGAGAGAGAGAGAGAGA
>NW_025388219.1:0-11523 GCF_016433145.1 Gracilinanus agilis | reverse complement strand
TGTCAAATAGTTTGTATAGTATTGGAATTAGTTGTTCTTTGAAGGTTTGATAGAATTCACTTGTGAATCCATCTGGTCCTGGGGATTTTTTCTGAGGGAGTTCTTTGATGGCTTGTTCAATTTCTTTTTCTGATATGGGATTATTTAAGTATTCTACTTCTTTTACTGCTAATCTAGGCAATTTATATTTTTGTAAATATTCATCCATCTCCCCTAGATTGATATATTTATTGCCATATAATTGGGCAAAATAGTTTTTAATGATTGCCTTGATTTCCTCTTCATCAGAGGTGAGGTCTCCCTTTTCATCTTTGATACTAATGATTTGGTTTTCTCCTTTCCTCTTTTTAATTATATTGACCAGTACTTTGTCAATTTTGTTTCTTTTTTCAAAGTACCAGCTTCAAGTCTTATTTATTAATTCAATAGTTCTTTTACTTTCAATTTTATTGATTTCTCCCTTGATTTTTACAATCTCGAATTTGGTCTTTACCTGTGGATTTTTAATTTGTTCCTGTTCTAGTTTTTTAATTCTCATGCCCAGTTCATTGATCTTTGCCCTCTCTAATTTGTTAATATATGCACTCAAGGATATAAATTTCCCCTTGAGTACTGCTTTAGCTGCATCCCACAGAGTTTGGTAGAATGTCTCATTATTGTCATTATCTTCAATGAAATTATTGATTGTTTCTATGATTTCTTCTTTAACTAACTGGTTTTGGAGAATCACATTATTTAATTTCCAATTAGTTTTTGACTTGCCAGTCCATATTCCCTTACTAATTATTATTTTTATTGCATTATGATCTGAGAAGGTTACATTTATTATTTCTGTTCTTTTGCATTTGTTTGCAATGTTTCTATGCCCTATTACATGGTCAATCTTTGTGAATGTACCATGTGCAGCTAAAAAGAAGGTGTATTCCTTTTTGTCCCTATTTATTTTTCTCCACATATCTATTAAATCTAATTTTTCTAGGATTTCGTTCACCTCTCTTATCTCTTATTTATTTTTTGGTTTGATTTATCTAGATCTGAAAGAGGAATATTTAGATCTCCCACTAGTATGGTTTACTATCTATTTCCTTCTTGAGCTCTGCCAGTTTCTCCTTTAGGAATTTGGATGCTATACCATTTGGTGCATGCATATTGAACACTGTTATTTCCTCATTGTCTGTACTGCCTTTTATTAGGATGTAATTACCTTCCCTGTCTCTTACAATCATATCTATTTTTACTTTGGCTTTGTCAGAAATTATGATCGCCACTCCTGCCTTCTTTTTCTCCTTTGAAGCCTAAAAGATTTTACTCCAGTCCTTGACCTTAAACCTGTGTATGTCCAACCACCTCATATGTGTTTCTTTTTTTTTTTTTAACCCTTGTACTTCGGTGTATTGTCTCATAGGTGGAAGAGTGGTAAGGGTGGGCAATGGGGGTCAAGTGACTTGCCCAGGGTCACACAGCTGGGAAGTGGCTGAGGCCAGGTTTGAACCTAGGACCTCCTGTCTCTAGGCCTGACTCTCACTCCACTGAGCTACCCAGCTGCCCCTCATATGTGTTTCTTGTAGACAGCATATGGTAGGATTTTGGTTTCTAATCCACTCTGCTATTTGCTTCCGTTTTATGGGCCAGTTCATCCCATTCACATTCAGAGTTATAATTATCAGTTGTGTATTCCCCAACATTTTGGTATCCTGTCCTAGTTCTACCCCTTCTTCTTACATGATTTCCTTTTAAACCAGTGGTTTGTCTCCCTTGTCCCTTCCCTTGATTTACCTCCCTTTCCACCCCCTCCCTTATTATTCCCCTCTTTTTATTTTTAAGGCCTAATGAACTCCCTCCTTCCTCTCCTCCCCTCCCTTTTTTGACCTCCCCACTCCCCTGCTCCCCTTGGTTGATCCCTTATGACTTTCTCAGTAGGGTTAGATAGAATTCTATATCCCAATGGATATAGCTACTCTTCCCTCTCAGGGTTAATTCCACTGAGAGTAAGGTTTAAATATTACCTCTTAATGCTATCTTCCTCTCCTTCTTATAATAGTATTCATCCTTTCCCCTTCCCATGACCTCTTTGTGTGGTATAGAATATCCTATTTTTCTTATTTATTCAAGTTTCTCTTGATGCCATCTACTATTCATCCCCCCCTATTTTTTCCCTGCCCCATATCACCTTAGACCATTTAGTGCTCCAACCTCTCCCTATGAATAATTCTTCTAATTACTATAATAGTGAATACAGTTTATGAAAATTACACATAATATTTCTCCATATAGGAATACAAATAATTTGATCTTATTAAGGCCCTTAAAGAGGTAAATTTAAAGATAAGAATTTTCTTTCTTTCCCCTCTGTTTCTTATTTACCTTTTCATGTTTCTCTTGGTTTTTGTGGTTGGATATCAAACTTTCCATTTAGTCCTAGTCTTTTCTGTGCAAATACTTGGAAACCTTCTATCTTGTTGAATGCCCATACTTTCCCTGGAAGTATATAGTCAGTTTTGATGGGTAGGTGATCCTTGGTTGTAGACCCAGCTCTCTTGCCTTTCTGAATATCATATTCCAAGCCTTACAGTCTTTTAGTGTGGAGGCTACCAGATCCTGTGTGATCCTGATTGGTGCTCCTTAATATCTGAATTGTCTCTTTTTTGGCTTCTTGTATAGAATACTAGCAAAAAGACTCCAGCAATGATCACGAGGGTAAATTCATTAGGATCAGGTGAGATTTATACCAGGAATGAAAGGATGGTTCAACATCAGGAAAACCATTAACATAATTGACCATATCAACAAGAAAACAAACAAAAACCACATGATTATCTCAATAGATGCTGGAAAAGCCTTTGACAAAATACAATATCCATTCCTATTGAAAACACTAGAAAGTATAGGAATAGAAGGACCTTTCTTAAAAAATAATAAACAGTATATATCTAAAACCATTAACAAGTATCATATACAATGGGAATAAGTTAGAAGCCTTGCAAATAAGATCAGGTGTGAAACAAGGATGCCCACTATCACCTCTATTATTTAACATTGTGCTAGAAACACTAGTAGTAGTAATTAGAGAAGAAAAAGAAATTAAAGGTATTAAAATAGGCAATGAGGAGACTAAGCTATCACTCTTTGCAGATGATATGATGGTCTACTTAAAAAATCCTAGAGAATCAACTAAAAAGCTAGCAGAAATAATCAACAACTTTAGCAAAGTCGCAAGATACAAAATAAATGCACATAAATCATCAGCATTTCTATATATTTCCAACACATCACACCAGGAAGAGGTAGAAAGAGAAACACCATTTAAAATCACCCTAGACAATATAAAATACTTAGGAATCCATCTGCCAAAACAAACACAGGAATTATACNATACAAAACTGGGGGGGGGAGAAGATAATAATAAGAAAAATAGGAAAACAAAAAAAAGGAATAAATTTATATTCCATAAAGAAATATGTGGGACCAACAGGGAAAAATAACAATACACTGTAAGGGTAAAGAGCTTAGAGAGAGGAAATATTCAATACTTAAGTGCATTGTAATTAACTTAGAGAAGAACAATCAGATCCATAGGGGCAGATAATTGGTTCACACCCTATAGAGAAGTAGAAGGGTAACTAATGGACTGGTGGGGAGGGAAGCAATACAAGGGAGGGTGAGGGCTTGGGGGGAGAGCACAGCATGGCTTTAAAGAACAATAAGAGGGGAATAAGAAGGGAGGGGGGAGAAAGGGAAGTACAACAAGGGGAACTGATTAAAAACAAAACACTGGTATAGAAGGAAACAATGAAAGAAGAAAGGACAGGACTAGGAGAGAGAATCAAAATGTCTGGGAATGAACAATTGATAATTATAACTCTGAATGTGAATGGGATGAACTCACCCATAAAATGGAAGCAAATAGCAGAGTGGATTAGAAACCAAAATCCAACCATGTGGTGTCTACAAGAAACACACATCAGACAGACAGACAGACATAGAGTGAAAATGAGAGGATGGAGCAAAATCTTTTGGGCTTCAAATGAGAAAAAGAAGGCAGGGGTGGCTATCATGATCTCTGACAAAGCCAAAGTAAAAACAGATAAGGTTAAAAGAGATAGGAAAGGTAACTACATCCTAATAAAAGGCAGTATAAACAATGAAGAAATATCAGTACTCATTATGTATGCACCAAAAAGTATAGCTTCCAGATTTCTAAAGGAGAAACTACTGGAGCTCAAGGAGGAAATAGATAGCAAAACCATACTAGTGAGGGATCTCAGCATTCCTCTATCAGATCTAGATAAATCAAACCAAAAAATAAATAAGAAAGAGATAAGAGAGGTGAATGAAACCCTAGAGAAAAATTAGAGTTAATAGATATATGGAGAAAAATAGAGACAAAAAGGAATACACCTTTTTTTCAGCAGCACATGGAACTTTCACAAAGATAGACCATGTAATAGGGCACAGAAACATGGCAAACAAATGCAAAAAAGCAGAAGTAATAAATGTAACCTTCTGAGATCATAATGCAATAAAAATAGTTAAGAATACATGGAGAACCAAAACAAAAACTAATTGGAAATTAAATAATATGATTCTCCAAAACCAATTTGTCAAAGAAGGAATCATAGAAACAATCAATAATTTCATTGAAGACATTGACAATGATGAGACATCTTACCCAAACCTATGGGATGCAGCCAAAGCAGTTCTATGGGGAAAATTTATATCACTGAGTGCATATATTAACAAATTAGGGAGGGCAGAGGTTAATGAATTGGGTATGCAACTTAGAAAACTAGAAAATGAACAAATTAAAAATCCTCAGATGAAAACTAAATTAGAAATACTAAAAATCAAAGAAGAAATTAATAAAATCAAAAGTAAAAGAACTATTGAATTAATAAATAAGACTAGAAGCTGGTATTTTGAAAAAACAGATAAAATAGACAAAGTACTGGTTAATCTAATTTAAAAAAGGAAAGAAGAAAACCAAATTAATAGTATCAAAGATGAAAAGGAAGACCACACCTCTAATGAAGAGGAAATTAAGGCAATCATTAAAAACTATTTTGCCCAATTATATGACAATAAATTTAGCAATCTAGGTGATATGGATGAATATTTGCAAAATTATAAATTGCCTAGATTAACAGCAGAAAAATAGAATACTTAAATAAACCAATATCAGAAAAAGAAATTGAACAGGCCATCAAAGAACTCCCTAAGAAAAAATCACCAGGGCCTGATGGATTCACAAGTGAATTCTATCTGTTATCAAAAAATAAAAGTAACTATTGTAAATCTGAGTAGGGTCAATGAAATGCAATTTGGGTGTGAGGAAGGATAATGGGGGTATATGGGGATTATAAGGTGATTGGAGGAGGAATGAAGGTATATAAGAGATAGAGGAAATGGGGTATGTAGAAGAGGGCAGCTCAAACAGATTTATTCCCAGAGGCTTGAGACAGAGAATACAGGGAAGAAACTAGGGCCAGTAAGAAATGTTTAGGTTTGGCTGAAGGGTTTTTCTTGTTAGTTTCTCAAGTCTCTTGAGAGAGGAGTCAAGAGGGCTCCTCCCTGCCAGTCAAACTGATGGCTGGAGGAAGTCCTTGGGTGGATACTTCCTGCCAAGATGGATGCCCCAGTTCTTTCAAGAAATAAAAGAAAAATGATTCCTTCCCCTTGAGCCCTTGTCTTAATTTTTCGATACAATGATTCACCAAAGGTTTGAATAGGTAACAAGGGGATTTAATAATACCAGGGTCAGTCAGAAAGGGAGAGAGGTTTAGGATTTTCTAACTGCGGCTAGGGAGAGGGGTGAGGGTGGGGGATGGGTCTCGGAGAGGTTTAGACAGAGAGTCTGGCTCTCCCAGTCAGGAATATTTGACTGCCTTTTAAGTAAAGTCTCTATCAAATAATTAAAACTAGGGGTAACTTATTTGAGAATACTCTACTAGCCTATAGAAACTAAACCCACAATGTCTAATCACCAAGCCCTCCCTTCCACCAGGACCCAAAAGAAATTCAGGGAAGGGGAGGGATGGAGATGGGAGATCAGGGAGAGGTCCAGAGAAATGAGATAGGTCCAAATTTCCCAAGACAAAATAAGCACAGGACAAGGCTGAAGCAATTAGGCCAAAGCCAATAGGTTAAGCCAAAGCAAAAGCCTCTTGTCACAGCAAAAGCCAGAAGGCAAAAGCCCCATCAGTTGGAACTTCACCTCTATTTTTAGCTTTAAGTTCTAACTGACTTTCTAAAGATTCTAAGATGTTTAACTGACTTTTTGTGACCATTAGAAATTACAGAAGCAAAAAGTTTCTGTTAAACACCTTGCATTACAGATCTGCTCATATGTTTTTTGGAAAATTTGCAGCTTGCAACATTTTCTGGTTGCTAAGATCTAAGGGGTTACTACTCTTTTTCTAAGCTAAATTATAAATATGCTCATCCCTATCTAAGTTTTGTAAAATAATAAAAACGGTTGCTTACTCCTAAATTATACTAAGACTAGTCTAAGTTAAAACTAAGATGGGTTGTGGGAAAGGCATAGGAAAATAATGGGGTTTTGGTTTTGCAAAAATTTTTGAACAGAAAGGAAAAGCAGATTAAATGCAAACATTCACAAAGGGTCTTAAAGTTAACATTTGCTAACTAAAACAAAGTAATCAATTCTATCTATGTACTTATTTAATTTTATGAACTAGTAACAAAAGTATCGATTAAGAAAAATTTCTGCAATCTAAATATCCAAATTCTAATTCATCTTCCTAAGGTTAGTATATGGATATGTTAGTACACTTATGCCTATGTTAGAAATGTTAGTAAGAATAAGTAAGACTAGTATTCTTTGTAAGTCTTTTGGTTAAACTATAGACTTAAGCTATATACAGTATTTACAAAGAAAGTTTAGAAAATTCTGTCCCTGTTCTAACTTATCAAGCTAAGTAACTGTCCCTGTGTGTTAGTAAAATTTATTGCTAAGGGTTAGTAAGCAAACATGTACATATATACATTATTTACAAGACATGTCAGGTGATTTGAGTAGAAGGTGTCTGAACCAATGTTAAGAGGAAAATTCTGTGCTAAGGCAGACAAGTTCTCTCTTAAGTGTAAGTTTATGTTTCACATGTAGATGTGAAGTCAGAAAATGTTCTATGTGTTATCTAGTGTGACCTTTCCGTGTAATGAAGTGTTACATACTTACTCCACTGGAATTCCTCTGCAAAGTGTATGTACTGTGTGGATGGAATCTAAAGTGTTGGATGCAGTGAGAATTCTGTTGGGTGTAAGTTATGTTTTTCAAATGCATGTGTCCAACACTGCTCCAATGCTCCTCTTCACAGTGTGGTTTGTTGTCCCATACACCAATTGTGTATTCGATCACGGATGTTTTTTGTAGTCCTCAGGTTTGCTGTCCTTGTGATGATCTGCAAAGTCAGCAATGCCTCACTTGTGTTATTTCATGTTACCCACATGCTTGTTAACTTGCTCTGGAACTGATGTTCTGTTGTGTTGACTTGTGTCATTTGATGTACCCACGCTTGTCATCTTGCACTGGAACTGATGTTCTGGTGTGTTGATTTGTGTCAGGAACAAAGTTCAAATGTCTATGAAACATGATTAATCTTTTCTTCTTTTTTTGTTGTTGTTTAATAAAAATGATTACAGGTAGCAAGAGTTTGTGATAAAGTCTTTTGTGTTTTCATTTATTTGTCAATGTCAGTGTCTAGGTCTTGGATTGATTGCAAATCAAATGTTGTGTCTTCTGCCGTTGATTCTTTTTCATTGTCATAATGGTTTATGGGTGATTCTTTTAAGATGTAATTGGGGTTGGAATAATCATTTGGGTGTAAAATTTGGTGTAATATCTGTTCACTGTTCTTTGTATAATTGTGGTTCTGATTCATGCTCTGATTGTTGTTCTAATTGCTGCTCTGGTTCTATGGTTTCATGTATAGGCTGTGGACTTTCTAAGGATTTATTTGATCGATTGGTTAGTGTTAATTTGTCTTTGTGCTGTATAATAACTGGGTTTTGTGGTTGTTTTGGGGACATGTCTTTTGCTGGCTTGACATGAGTGACATGGAACCAAGGATCAATTCTAAATAATGTACTTTTTTTTTTTTTTTTACAAATTGAACTTATTATCGATCTAATATCACGTATGGTTATTTGTATCTAAACCAGAACTTCCTGTAGCACCATCAGGAAAGTTAAGTTCAGAATCAGAAATACAGAAAGCAGGCTTAAAGAGCATTCTTGTGCAAATTTCATGTTGGCTTTTGTTAAGGGCTGCATAAGTGGAGGTTTTGTCTGATTCACCATCCACTCTGAAGTTTAGAGAACTGTCAGGGTTCAAATCAGAAGTTTTCCCTTTGGTTGTATCCAGGAATGTTTGGTAGATAATTTGTGTTCCCTTCAACACCTCTGGTATGACTACTGACTTAGAAGCTGACCGATGTTCCCTATTTTGCCCTGATGTTTGTGTGACTGAAGTCAAATGGTTTTTGTCTTCAATCACTGAACAAGCTTCATTATTGATGTTATTAGCCACACTGGTTACTGGGGATAACAACTGTTCCATTTGCCTTCCCCATGCTTTTGGTTGGAATTCTTCAGCTAAGGGGTTGAGAAAGGTGGATGTAGAATTTCCTAAACAGCTGCTATCATCCGCAACTCAGTGGATTGTGCTTTTAAATCTAAGTGTTTGCCAACATACTGATTTGTTTGCTCTCTAACCTCTTTCTGTGATATTGTGTCTGTAGCAATTGAATGAGACAGAATTTTGGCATTTAACTCCCCGGAGGTTACTGAATGCATTCTTTTCTGGATACATCGTAAATCCTTGACATAATGTTCTTTATCCAAGTTGCCCCTTTGTTTTATACTTGGAATAAAGAGAGAAATTTGAGGTTCTGATGTCTTTGAACAAGATTGCAAACTTTTGCAAGTGCCTGTATGATCCTTATGCTTCTCATCCAATATTTTTGTGATGGAATGAAAAAGCTGATCCCTTATATAGTTATCCTCACTATTGCCATATATTTCTCTGCACATCTGCATTATTTATTCCCATTGTTGATTATCTACCCCAGACATATCTTGATATTCTGTTTAGCTTGCTTTAGACATCTGTTTTGTTTTGCCCAGTTTTTCGATATTATTTTTCTCACTCAAGCTACACACTCTCACACCTAAATTATAATGATTAGACCTTTTTAAATTAGGAACCTCAATTTATAGTGACTTTGGCTTCGTTCCCATCTGTATGTACCTTTCCATTTCTTCTACAGATGGGGATTGGCTAAATTTCTTGCACGCATGGCTATAACATGAACCATCATGTTTGCTTTCCTCACTTCTCTTTGTATCATTATTATTTTGGGACCATTTTGTGTTGTAATAGGTCCTTCTCATACCTCTATCTCTTTGATTATAATTGTCATTTTGGAAAAGTCAATTTGTTGCCTAAATCTACAAAATTTTAAAATATGACCTGGACATCCACAAAGAAAGCACCATGGGGAAAATGATTTTGGTCTTTGGGTGTTAATTGTAGGTTGCCTGTATTGATTTTGGCTCCTACTAGTTTGGAGGGCAAAAATTTTTATTACCTCCAATTCTTTTTCTCTTTTGGTGTGTTTCAATTGCCTTCTCAAATCAGCTATGATTTCATCCTTGTCTGAGTCAGTTTGTCTTGCTATCCTTGCTTCCTTTTGCTTTGAATCATGGATGTAGGAAGCATGTTGTCTTACATCCTCCAGTGGCAGTGATTCCCACTGTGGACAGTTTGCCTAAAGTAATTTTGAATTGGGATTGATGTTCCCTTTACAAATTGCCTACAGATATGATCTATGGTGTCTTGGGCATGTGTATCACACAATCCCAGGATTGTCTCAGCTACTTCTATTACTCTATTCAGGAAACTACTAGGATGTTCCTCTTCACCCTGTCTTAATTTCTCGAATTTTTGCCAAGATTTTGGTCTTTTTCCATGGATTCTCATGGCTTCTAATAGATCAATTCTACATTGGATCATGTACCTAAGATTTGCATGTTGAGTAAATCTAAATCCTGGCGGACCAATGGCCAAGATTTTAAATTCGGGTTCGTTCTTGTTTCATTGAGGAATTTTTCCTTTTCTGAGGAAGAGTAAAATTCCCCTAAAAGAAATTACACATCATTGAAACTGGGATTAAATAGTGTGAACCCCTTTTTAATTCTTTTATACTTTTGAAAGGTTTTTCAAAAAATTTTGGAAAACATCTCTTCATCACCTCCATGTCACTTGGGGTGAATGCTTTATATGTTTTCACGTGTACCACCCCTTCACCAGGCTGCACGATGGTTCTATCTACGATTGGTAATAGAGAGACTATGGAATTTGCGGATGTTTGGTTGTTATTTGGCTTTGATTTGTTAGAGGTATTATTCCCTAGGTATTTGGACTCCACAATCTCTAGCTGGAGAATTGTGTGCTTGTCCAATTCCTTTCCTTCCCTTATCTGTTTCAGTACTCGGAATAGTAGTTTGATGTTATCTACTAGTTCCCCAGAATCAGTATCTTTCTTTTGTGCTGTAATTGAGTTAACCATTGCCACAGGTGAGAGAAAACATTTTTCGAGACCATAAGGAATTGCCAGATTGTTAGGATTATGGCTATGGCTGTTGGGATGAAGCAAATACATTCAGCCAGGGTCAGAGCATACCATTTATAATAATCATAGATGTTCAGTAGTTGTTGCATGAAATTAGGGACATTTATAAACCAAAAATCCACCATACCCTGCATTAGAGACCAAGAAATCATTGAGATTCTAGATAGGATGAATGTTATCCTAGCCAGATTCATTTTGGTTGTTTCAGAAGATTTTAGGTAGTTCACTAACTTTGCTCGCCAATTAATGTTATAAATAGGTAAATGAGATGACCTAAGTAGGGTCAAATGAAACAATTAATCCCAATACTATACAAATTATTTGATATAATAAGCAAAGAAGGGGGAATCAAAACAAAGGGCTGGGGGGGGGGGGGTAGGCGGTATGGCCGGCATGTAAGAACAGGTGGAGCAGGTGGCTGAGGGGGGAAGAATGAAAGAAAGGAAAGACCAAAGAATGTCGAACTATTCTGCATGGTTGTATGATGGAAGGAAACGGAACCGAGAACCCCTGCAATAGGTCACGTGGATGGCTTCAACAAGATAGTGATGCTAAGCCATGGCTTTGGAAATTTTCTAATTGCTTTTCTCATCCTGAACAAACATTGCCACTTAGTCCAAAAACGAAAGATTACATGGAGAACAAAGTTGTTGTAGAATTAAAGGATGTACCATCTCCTCTTCATGCTGGCACTAAACTTTTCCCAGCAGCCCCAATTCCAGATATTCATCTTCTTCAGCAACCTCCTGGTCCTAAAGTAAGCTGCTGTGCTCATTGCTCTAATGACCCTTCAACTCCTCTGATGCACTTTGGTGGTGGCAACGGCACTGGTGGCAGAGGTACTGGGGGCTTGATTCACGCTGGCTCACTATTA
>NW_025388218.1:1273-5421 GCF_016433145.1 Gracilinanus agilis | reverse complement strand
GATCTCTGGGAAAGGAAAGACTTTAAAACCAAGCAAGAGTTAGAGAACATCACAAAATGTAAATTAAATGGTTTTGATTATATTAAACTAGAAAGTTGTTGTACAAACAAAAACAATGTAGTCAAAATCAGAAGGGAAACAACAAATTGGGAAAAAATCTTTATAACCAAAAACTCTGACAGGGGTCTAATTACTCAAATATACAAGGAGTTAAAGCAATTGCATAAAAAAATCAAGCCATTCCCCAATTGATAAATGGGCAAGAGACATGAATAGGCAATTTTCAGGTAAAGAAATCAAAAGTATCAATAAGCACATGAGAAAGTGTTCCAAATCTCTAATAATTAGAGAAATGCAAATCAAAACAACTCTGAGGTATCACCTCACACTTAGCAGAGTGGCTAAAATGAAAGAAGGGGAGAGTAATGAATGCTGGAGGGGATGTGGCAAAATTGGGACATTAATGCATTGCTGGTGTTGCTGTGAACTGATCCAGCCATTCTGGCTGGCAATTTGGAACCGTGCTCAAAGAGCTATAAAAGAATGCCTGCCCTTTGATCCAGCCATACCATTGCTGGGTTTGTACCCCAAAGAGATCATAGATAAACAGACTTGTACGAAAATATTTATAGCTGCGCTTTTTGTGGTGGCAACAAATTGGAAAAGGAGGGTATGTCCTTCAATTGGGGAATGGCGGAACAAACTGTGGTATATGCGGGTGATGGAATACTATTGTGCTAAAAGGAATAATAAACTGGAGGATTTCCAGGCGAACTGGAGAGACCTCCGGGAACTGATGCAGAGCGAAAGGAGCAGAGCCAGAAGAACATTGTACACAGAGACTGATATACTGTGGTAAAATTGAATGTAATGGACCTCTGTACCAGCAGCAATACAATGACTCAGGACAATTCTGAGGGATTTATAGTAAAGATGCTACCCACATTCAGAGGAAGGACTGCAGGAGAGGAAACATATAAGAAAAACAACTGCTTGAATGCATGGGTTGGGGTGGACATGATTGAGGGTGTGGACTCGAAACTACCACACCAATGCAACTACCAACAATTTGGAAATTGGTCTTGATCAAGGACACATGACAAAACTAGTGGAAATGCGCAACGGCAATCAGTGGGGGGAGTGCGAGGGGGGGGGGTGAAGGGGATAGGAAGAGCATGAATCAGGTAACCATGTTAAAAATGTATTTTTATAAATGTTAAAAAAAATGTTAGGGAGGGAATTGAGGGGTTGGCCTCTTTGTATCCAGACCTGTATATTGTATACAATTCCTAAAGAAAAAAAAATGTAATGAATAAAACAGATCAGGAACATTGGGCCAAACCTAAAAGATATTAAAAAGTCAAAATCCATGTTATGATTTAGGAAAAGTATGTCTTTATGATTTTTGGTTTTGTTTTTTAAGCCTGAGTGGTTTTGTGAATTATAAATGTGATATGAATTAAAAAAAAAACAAATATGGATTCAGGTATAATTGGTATTGATATGCAACTTCTGTAGGAGGAAAAAACTAAAATAAAGTGATTGTCCAAGGTTATACATTATAGTGAGAGGCAGAATCATGTTTTAAATCCAAATATTCAAACTTCAGATCTACCACTCATTCCACTCTTCTGAATGGGATATAATTTAATAATTTTAGGAATTAAAACAATTACCCATTTATAAGCATATGTAATTCCATGTAACACATATGTATATGTCATATAATGTGTGTAATATATATGAGTATGTATATAGATATATGTGTATATATATATATGTAATTCTATGCACCTATAGGCATTAAAGTATTTCAAACCTGACATTGATTAGAGTACATGAATTGTCCATAGCATAGGGACATATAAAATGAGTAGATTTTAGGAGAGTCACAAAATTCAGTCTTGTGGTGTCATTACACAATGGGCAGGTATCCACATACGGAAAATTCTTTGAATTCACAATTTCAGTAAAATGTGGAGGAGGCTATTGTTGTCAACTAATAATGACATGTCTTCAGTAAAAGAAATCAATTTGCTTTTGATTGCTAGACTTAAAGGTTTTACACAGTACCACATCTCTGAGTTAGAATTATCAAAGAAAAATTTAATTTAAGTCAATAAATTTTGAGATAAACACATATCTGGCTAGAGAGAGATAAAAATTAAATCAATAAGAAATGTACAGTTCCAAATACAATGCTATATTATATGTTGTCATCTTACTGGATTTCCCCTCTCCTTTAAATGTATATATTGACGTGTATTTTCAATGACCTCTCTAAGTTTTCTTTTAAGCCCTTAAATGATAAACTAATTCATTCAAAGAATGAAAAGAATGTAAAATTTCTATTTAAGAAATGAATACAAATCAATATTTCAATAGTTGTCTATTACAGATGCATGCATGCATACAAACATATAAATATGGCAGAAAAATGAAACTATTATGGGAGAAATTTTTATTTTATTTCTTCTCATTTTGACCTTTTACCTTTGTATCTTCTATCCTAGGTCTCACTAAATTTTTTTGGCTGCCACAAAACACTTCTGACATATTGAGGTTAAGATTTGCTGAAATCCTATGAAGTTTATGCCAGCCCCATTTTATATTTCTGCAGTTGATTTTTGTACCCAACTGTAAGATGTTACATTTGTCCTTATGTAATTTAATTTTGAGTTAAACTTAGCACTCCAGCCTGGCTTTACTTTTGTAAATTTACTGTGTCATTCACTGTTTGCTATTCCTACCAATTCTATGTCCTCTAGAAATTTGATGAACATGCCATCATCAAATCATTTTTGTAAAAGCCATAAAACCCAAAATAAGCAAGAATATCTGGTTTACTTCACTAGGAATCTCCCATCACTTGGATATTGAAACAGATTATTATTTAAAGTTTTTTTTTAATTTAAACATTTATTAATATTCATTTTTAACATGGTTACATGATTCATGCTCCTACTTTCCCCTTCACCCCTCACTCCCCCCACCCATGGCCAACGCACATTTCCACTGGTTTTGTCATGTGTCCTTGATCAAGACCTATTTCCAAATAGTTGATAGTTGTATTGGTGTGGTAGTTTCAAGTCTACATCCCCAATTGTGTCCACCCCAACCCATGCATTCAAGCAGTTGTTTTTCTTATATGTTTCCTCTCCTGCAGTCCTTCCTCTGAATGTGGGTAGCATTCTTTACCATAAGTTCCTCAGAACTGTCCTGGGTCATTGCATTGCTGCTGGTACAGAAGTCCATTACATTCGATTTTACCATAGTATATCAGTCTCTGTGTACAATGTTCTTCTGGCTCTGCTTCTTTTGCTCTGCATCAATTCCTGGAGGTCTTTCCAGTTCACCTGGAACTCCTATTGTTTATTATTCCTTTTATCACAATAGTATTCCATCACAAGCATATACCACATTGTGTTCAGCCATTCCCCAATTGAAGGACACCCTCCTTTTCCAGTTTTTTGCCACCACAAAAAGCGCAGCTATAAATATTTTCGTACAAATCTGTTTATTTATGATCTCTTTGGGGTACATACCCAACAATGGTATGGCTGGATAAAAGGGGAGGCATTTTTTTATAACCCTTTGAGTATAGTTCCAAATTGTCAGGCAGAATGGTTGGATCATTTCACAATTCCACCAGCAATGCATCAATGTCCCAATTTTGCCACATCCCCTCCAGCATTTATTACTCTCCCCTTCTTTCATTTTAGCCAATCTGCTAGGTGTGAGATGATACCTCAGAGTTGTTTTGATTTGCATTTCTCTAATTATTAGAGATTTAGAACACTTTCTCATGCGCTTATTAATACTTTTGATTTCTTTACCTGAAAATTGCCTATTCATGTCTCTTGCCCATTTATCAATTGGGGAATGGCTTGATTTTTTATACAATTGCTTTAACTCCTTGTATATTTGAGTAATTAGACCCCTGTCAGAGTTTTTCTTGTAAAGATTTTTTCCCAATTTGTTGTTTCTCTTCTGATTTTGACTACATTGTTTTTGTTTGTACAAAAGCTTTTTAGTTTAATATAATCAAAACCATTTAATTTACATTTTGTAATTTTCTCTAACTCTTGCTTGGTTTTAAAGTCTTTCCTTTCCCAGAGATCTGACAAGTATACTATTCTGTGTTCACT
>NW_025388218.1:0-1194 GCF_016433145.1 Gracilinanus agilis | reverse complement strand
TAGTTTAATATCTGGTACTGCTAGGCCCCCTTCCTTCACATTTTTTTTTCATTATTTCCCTTGATATTATTGATCTTTTGTTATTCCAAATGAAATTTTTTATAGTTTTTTCTAATTCAGTAAAGAAGTTTTTTGGTAGTTTGATAGGTATGGAGCTAAATAGGTAAATTAATTTGGGTAGAATTGTCATTTTTATTATGTTAGCTCAACCTACCCATGAGCAATCAATGGCTTTCCAATTGTTTAAATCCAGTTTTATTTCTTTGGAAAGTGTTTTGTAGTTGTTTTCATATAATTGCTGTGTTTGTTTTGGTAGGTAGATTCCTAAGTATTTTATATTGTCTAGGGTGATTTTAAATGGTGTTTCTCTTTTTACTTCTTGCTGTTCTAGTGTGTTGGAGATGTATAGAAATGCTGATGATTTATGTGCATTTATTTTGTATCCTGCAACTTTGCTAAAGTTGTTGATTATTTCTACAAGCTTCTTAGTTGATTCTCTAGGATTTTTTAATTTCAAATTGTCTCTTCTAGACTTGTTTTCTTGGTCTGTCACTGTCTCATTGAGATATTTCATGTTTCCTTCTAGTTTTTCAGTCTTTTGACTTTGTTTTATTTGTTATTGTTGTCTTGAGAGGTCATTAGCTTCCAATTGCTCAATTCTAGCCTTTAGGGATTGATTTTCAACTATAATCTTTCCGTTTTTGGCCATAATCTTCTGGTATTCCTTTTCAATCTGGTCATTTCTGGTGTTCAATTGCAAGATTTTACCTTTTAAACAGTTATTTTCTTGCCAGATCTCTTCCATTTTCCTCAAAATCTCAGTTTTGAACTCTTCCATAGCTTGTGAGGAGTTTTCCTTGTTTGAGGAGGGTCCGGATGCTTGTTTGTTCTCCTCCTCTCTTTGCTTGGTTGTCTGGATTTTCTCTGTGTAAAAGTTGTCGAGTGTTAAAGGCTTCTTTTTCTTGTTGTTATTCTTTCTCTTCTGAGTTTCCTGAGTCTGGGTAGCCATCATTAGCCCAGCAGCTTCTCAGGTTTATCCTCGCGTTCAGTGTCTGTCCGCGGTCTATTGGCTCCTGAGGTCTGAGTTCTGGTTTTTTCCAAGGTCAAGCCCCCTGGTGGGCCCCCTTGCTTGATCCTCTGCAGGAGGTTCCTTACAAGTCTCAGGGCGCTGCTTCCACAGTCGTATACCCGTCT
>NW_025388217.1:0-2474 GCF_016433145.1 Gracilinanus agilis | reverse complement strand
CATGAAACTAGGCAGATTACCTAAATATGTTGGATGGAAGGATAAGGATTTGGCAAGATCTTGGCCGGCTAAAAGGATTGATCAAATCTAATCAAATAAAATTTCAAAGGGAATCCTAATAGAAAAATTTAACTGTGCAAGTACAATATGGTGAAAGATGAGGCAAGACAACAGTTCATGAGAAAAAGATCTTCCCTGCTCCCAACACCAAAAAGAAGTTCAATATGGTTTCATATAGGACATAGTATTCAAAAAAAAGGCAACAACTTTAAGCCTGTAAAAAGAAGCAACTGGTCTAGAATACAGGAATGGAAAGTTCCACTGTACTCTGCTCTAGCAAAACTATATACGAATTACTGTTTAGTTCTGAGTATCACATTTTAGGATGGAGGTTCCATAGATGGTACATATTTTAAGAAAGTGACTAGGATAGTGATGAGATTCTAAACAAAGTAATAGAAATTTCAGTAGAAGGCATAAGGGATGATTGGCCTAGAGAAGACTTAAGTGGAATATAATGACTATCTTCAAACACTTGAAGTTCTATGGAGTGTAAAATGAGTTAGTTGTTTTACTTGGTCCCAGAGGGCAGTAGAAAGAATGTTTGGGATTAGTGAAAAGATAAAAATTTAGCAGGATATAAAGATAAACTTCCTAACAAAATAACTCCTTAAAAAAAAAAAAAAACCTTACCTTCCAACTTAGAATCAATACTATGTATTAGTTCTAAGGCAGAAGAGTGGAAAGGGCTAGGCAATGGGGGTGAAGTGACTGACTTACCCAAGGTCACACAGCTAGGAAGTGTCAGAGGTCAGATTTGAACCTAGGACCTCCCATCTCTAGGCCTGCCTCTCTATCCACTGAGCTATCCAGCTACCCCAAATAACGTTTTTAATAAAAAGTGCTGGGAAAACTGGAAAACAATCTAGCAGAAATTAAGCTTAGATTCATATCTTATATCATATTTTATAATACATAATGAATTGATCAACATAACCTTACTTTTCAAGATCATATTAAAAAAAAAATTAGGAGAGGGGTCAACTAGGTGGCTCAGTAGATTGAGAGCCAGGGCTACAGATGGGAGGTCCTTGATTCAGATCTAGCTTCTGACTCTTCCTAACTGTGATCCTGGGCAAGTCACTTACCCCCCATAGCCTAGCCCTTACTACTCTTCTGCTGAAGAACCAATACACATTTTTGATTCTAAGATGGAAGATAAGGATTTTAATAAGTAATTTTTAAAATGAGAAGAGAAGCAGATCAGAACTCTCTCATAACAATGGATGGGACATGTATTCTGAAACAAAGAAACAAGGGCAATTACGGAAGATAAAATAAATAATTTTGAATATGTGAAACAAAAGCTTTTGCAAAAAATGAAAGTGCTTAAGAATAGGGGAAAATGTTTATATAGCTGTGCATGTGTATATATATATATATGTGTGTGGATCTACGTATATGTGTGTATATCTATTCTATCCACATCTACACCTGTTGTTAAGTAACAAAAGCCATTCTCCAATGGATAAATGGTCAAAGATTACAGTTCTCAAAAGAAATGCAAATCAAAAACCCTGAGGTTTCACCTTACATCTGGCAAATTGGCAAAAATCACAAAATATGGCACTAGTTATTGTTGGAGGAGTTATAGAATAGATATATTGATGCACTGTTGATGAAGCTGTGAATCAGTATGTATTTTCAGACTTTTTCAATGGATCGGTCAGCTCTTTCTTTTTTTGTCTTAAGAAAACTTATATGGAATGGGACTCTGAGAAGAAGAGGGGAGACAAGGAGGAAAAAAAAATGTTTAAGCCCAGACATCAACAAAAACTAATTATAAAAAAAGGTCTAGCAATTAGATCTGTCCAAAATCCAATCCAACAATGATCATGTACCTATAATGTGTTGTGGAACAAATAAGATAGTATTTTTAAAGCACTTAGCATAGTGCCCAGAAGATAGTAGGCAATAAAAACTTGTTTCCTCTTCCCTCCCTGAGACTGACCTTGGAGGTTGTGAAAGGGAATTCT
Source organism: Gracilinanus agilis (assembly GCF_016433145.1). Classification (NCBI taxonomy): domain Eukaryota; kingdom Metazoa; phylum Chordata; class Mammalia; order Didelphimorphia; family Didelphidae; genus Gracilinanus; species Gracilinanus agilis. Next base: position 438 of record NW_025388217.1, on the reverse strand, counting down.
TGGTTCTCTTTGCCTAGTTGGAATTAAAACTTTTGACAATATGGGGCAGCTGGGTAGCTCTGTGGATTGAGAGTCAGGCCTAGAGATGGGAGGTCCTAGGTTCAAGTCTGACCTCAGACATTTCCCAGCTGCATGACCCTGGGCAAGTGACTTCACTCCCATTGCCCACCCTTATCACTCTTCCACCTAGGAGCCAATACACAGAAGTTAAGGGTTAAAAAAAAAAAAAAAAAAAAAACTTTGACAATAACTTAAGTACCCCTACTTAGTACCTCCCTAGATTGCAGAACAAGATTAGCTTTCCTTTGTCTATCTTTTCATTGAATCAAGCAAGCTTAAATTAGGTGGAGGAGTTCACAAACCATTTGAATCCAGAGTGGTTATTCAGACTTCAGTCATTCAATAAACATTTATTAAGCACCTACTATATGATAGGCA
>NW_025388216.1:0-12378 GCF_016433145.1 Gracilinanus agilis | reverse complement strand
CCTTCAATTGGGGAATGGCTGAACAAACTGTGGTATATGCGGGTGATGGAATACTATTGTGCTAAAAGGAATAATAAACTGGAGAAGTTCCAGGCGAACTGGAGAGACCTCCGGGAACTGATGCAGAGCGAAAGGAGCAGAGCCAGAAGAACTCTATACACAGAGACTGACATTCTGTGGTAAAATCGAATGTAATGGACCTCTGAACCAGCAGCAATGCAATGACCCAGGACAATTCTGAGGGATTTATGGTAAAGATGCTACCCACATTCAGAGGAGGGACTGCAGGAGAGGAAACATATAGGAAAAACAACTGCATGAACGCATGGGTCGGGGTGGACATGATTGAGGGTGTAGACTCGAAACTACCACACCAATGCAACTACCAACAATTTGGAAATTGGTCTTGATCAAGGACACATGACAAAACTAGTGGAAATGCGCATGGGTAGGGGGGGTGCGGGGGGGGGTTGAAGGGGAAAGGAGGAGCATGAATCATGTAACCATGTTAAAAATGAATATTAATAAATGTAAAAAAAAAAAAAAAAAAAAAAAAAAAAAAAAAAGAAATACATTTAAAGAATCACTTCTGTATGTCCACCTCCAAAGAAAGAACTGCCAAATAGAAATAAGTAAGATGTAGTTTTATATATACACATATCTTTTTGTCAAATGGTGCATTCTGTGGCAGGTGGAGGGAAGCAGGGAAGGAGCTAACTGAGTATTTTAATGTAACAAAACAAATTAATTAATTATTTAAAAGAACTAAATAAAATTTTTAAAGCAAAAAAAAATTGGGTTTGGTGAGGAAAGATTAGAAAAAATGACCAATTTCAAAGTAAATACTTCTCTGGAAAATCAGAGAAGGATTTCCTTTTTATTACACTTTCAAAAGCATTTGCTTACTTTAGCTCACTCAAATAATATGGATTTTGGAGTCTCTCCATAATAATTTGCCTGATCTTATTGAAATGTATTAGCTTATTCACCTTAACTACTCACTCATAAATACAGCTCTAAACTGAAAAATTAAATAAGTGGCAGCTCCCACCCACTCAACAATACTAATTTAAATTAGTCCCTATGTTTTCAATTTGGTCAACATAAAATACAAAGACAGGACAATATAAAAGGATTGAAGTTCTTTTCACAATTTTAAATTGAATTAAATTTGTAACACAAACTGTAATTACGTATTCTCCCAATGTGTCTATAATATGAAGCAGAGATTTTCTTTTACAGTATCTTAGACTCTCAAGCTGAGTTCAGCCGTACCTGAACTTGGATCTTCTCTATACCATTCCTAGCAAATTGTCACCTAACCTTTTCTTTTCATGGCCTCAATTAGATGGAATCTATTATGTACTCCACTATGTAATCCAGCATTCAATCCCACTTTTGGATAGCTATAATAATTAGACATTTTTTCTTTACTTTCAGCCTAAGTGTGCCTCCTACTTTTGCTTCAGGTTCTGGACTCAAGAACCAAACAGAACAAATCTAATTCTTATTCCACCTGAGAGTCATTTAATTTCTTGAAGACAGTTATCGTCCCTCTCCCTTTAAGACTTCTTTTTTTCCAGACTAATCCCCTGTCTCTTGCCCTTTGTGCCTTAATAAACACTTATGGGTTGGCACATTTCATTGAATGCAAGCTAGGGACTCCATTGCTGTATCCCTATTGAATGCAGGGAATGAACCAAAGCCAAGAAGCAAACCCAAGAACGGAGTGGAAAGAAAGATCCAAAACATAGGTTAAGAAATAACTCTTTCCTCTAAATCACTAGTGTCCCTCTTAAAAAACAAAGTGTACTCTGTTACCATGCCAAGTCCTTGATGCCTTAAGAGTCAATTAACAGTGCTTTATGGGATTACTCTTGAAATATGGGCACTCAGTAGAAAAGTAAGCAAACAATGCATTTCAAACATATGAAAGCCCCATCGAAAACTTTCTGACTGATTAAGAATAAATATCATTAGCTCTTTAAAATTATAGGCTACTTGTGAAATGTCTTAAGACACTGTCCCAGAAAAAAAGCAAGAGAAGTTTTTAAAGAATGAAATCATCCTGGATGTATCAGTTTACCTAGATAGTGATAAAAGAAGGCAGTTCTTGGTAATGGTATGGAAACTAAAACTCTTCTTCCTCTAAAGACAGCGTTGGGAGGTGTCCCGCGAGGGGAGAAAAGCCAAAGCAAAGGCATGAAAAAAGAAAGTATGAAGTGTTCAAGGAACAGTAAATACTTCCACTGTGGCTGGAACATAAGGTTCCTGGACAGAAAGAACAATAGAAAGGATGAAAAGGTACAGAGTAAGGCCAGTGTAAGACCTGAGGTGTAAGATCAGGACAGCTAGGTGGTACAGAGAGCAGTGGATAAAGCATCCAGGTCTGGAGTCAGGAAGACTGAATTCTAATCCAGCCTCAGACACTTAATGGCTGTGACCCTGGATAAGTCATTTGTCTTCTTTTATTTATCATCTGTTTGCCTGAATTTCCTCATCTATAAAATGAGCTGGAGCAGGAAATGGAAAACCACTCCAGTATTTTTGCCAAGAAAACCTCAAATGGGATCACGAAGAGTTGGACATGACTGGAAAATGAATGACCAACCACAAAGACTTCAAAACCCAAAATATTGACAGTCTGGTATAATAAACTCTTTTCTTATCTCCAAACTCCCTTGGATTCCCTGTAACTGATCATTGTACCTGTTTATTAAATCTCCTTTGGCCTATTTGCTTCACACTTCCTCTGGGAATGACAGATGGACTCTAAGGATTTCTACTGGCTCTGGATTTCAACTCTTCTCTTTGGACTGAGTTCAAACTCTGGATTTTCTAGCTCACACTATAATGAGCTCTACCTGTCTGGTCCCTGATTCTGGGGATATTCATCCTCTTCAGATTTGGAAGACTAAATCATTATACAGTTATAAAGGAAGTCATTATCATAGCCCTAGTCAGCTATTCAGTACTTTATTTGGGCCAGCACCTACTGGGGGTCCAGAATTCTGCAATGAAACTAATGCTATGGCTCCTGCCTTCAAGGAGAGTATTACAACCTGGAGTCAAGCTATAAACACAAGAATAATAACAAAAAATAAGAAAACAAGAACTAAGTAATAATGTAAGGGAGAACATACCAAGATTGCAGCAACCAGTGAGACAACAACTGAATAATATGCTTATATGATAAATGTACTTATGTAATATGAATACATAAATGCAAATGTGCTTATGCAAAAATCACAACTTGAGTTCATATGTAATTCAGGTAGATTGGTATGACCTGGGAAGTCTTCCTAAGAAAGCATACTGAGTCCTGAGCCAGATAAGATTTGGAGAGATGAAGGAGAAGTGGAAGGATACTTTCCCAAGGGAAAATGACTTAGGTACTCTCCCAGAGGTGAGAAAGTAGGTTTTTTTCACGGATTTTTCCAAGAACAATGAATAAACCTGCTTTCCTAGATCTAAGGATTTGTACAGGGGGCCTGGGAAAGTTGGAAATATACACACACACACATATACATTTATTTATATATACACACAGAAAACAAAACAGTTCCTGACCTAGATTGTAAGATCCTAGAGAGCAAGCATAATGCTTCTATATTTCTATTATTCTTCCTAAACTGTCTTGCTCCTAGCAAGGGATCATTATTTGTTCATTGGTTAAAGGTCACTAAAAAAATCTGGCCACATTATTATGTAATAATCAAAGGATATTATCTCTCTGTCTATAAAGCTGAGGCTCAGTCCACCTCTTTGTACTCTTAAAGCGTCAAGTTAGCGAAGGGTAGAAATCATCCTCTATAACAATTTCAAGAAGCAGAAGAACTTGCCTATACCTCTCACTGTCATTCCTTTATAATATCCATATATATATAATATCCATATATAATATCCATAATATCCATTCCTTTATCATATCCATGATCTGTTTGAATCTCAGGGAGTTGAGCCTCTGAGGAATTCATGAAGGTGAGACTTAGAGAGTTAAAGACTAAGACCAACGAAAGAAAAATGCTTTCTTGGAGCTCAACAAGCCCTTTCAGGGCTTGATTCACTGAAAAGATTCACAAGTCAGAAGCCGATCCAGCACTGAAAATTCTCCAAAACCTGGATCCTACCCTGCCCAGCTTTAACTCATCTAACTCACATTCACACATTCTTTGCCTCAGTTGAATGGGATCATCCTCCATCCCCCATTTTCATCCTGCCCTTTCCAAACAATGCTCAGACATCACTTAGACATTCTTTTTTTCTGAGAATTCACTTTAAGTGGCAGTATAAGTTTATTTCTTTTTTATTATATATTTTTATTAATAGAATTAATTTCCAGGTATCTCAGCCCCTCCATCACCTATACCACAGAAGGCATCATTCAACAAACAGATATGTAAATATAGATTATGTCTTTTGAGTTTCCATTTTTCACTTCATTCTCTGGAGGTGAACATTCACAAATTATTCTTCAAATATTAAATCTGTACTTGTATATAATGTTCTCTTGGGTCAACTGGTTTCCTTTTTCATTGTCTCATTTGTTTGTTTGTTTTTTAATTAGCCTGCTCATTGTTTCTTACAGTGCAGTAGTATTCCATCACAATCATATATCTCATTTGTTTAGTGATTCCTCAATTAGTGGACATCTCCTCAATTTCCAGTTCTTTGCCACCACAAAGAGAGCTGCTTTAAATATTTTGGAACATAAAGGTTATTTTCCTTTTTTCCCTGACCTCCTTGGGAAACAGACCTGGGCCTAAGAGTATAAACATTTTTTTTACTCTCTGGATATAATTCCAAATGGTTGTGTCAGTTCACAGTGTCCCCACTTTTCCATAACCCCTCCAACATTTACCATTTTTCCCTTTTCTCTTTTTAGCCAATTTGATGGATGTGAGATATACCTCAGAAGTGTATTGATTTGCATTTCCCTGATCGGTAGTGATTTAAAACATTTTTTCATTTACCTATACATGACTCTGATTTCCAAAATCTTTTCATACTTTTTCCTGTTTATCAGTCAGGGGATGACTCATTCCCGTTAATTTGACAAACTCCTCTATATGTTTTAGATAAGAGACCTCTAGCTGAGGCACTGTCTATGAAAACATTTCCCCAGTTTTCTGCTTTCCTTCTAATCTGGGTAACATTTGTTTTATTTGAACAAAACCTTTTCATTTCAACGTACTCCAAATCATCCATTGTACATTTCACAGTGCTCTTCATCTTTTGTTTGCTCAGAAATCCTGTCCTATCCTTAAATTTGATAGTTAATATGTTCCCATCTTAAATATGTCCCATTGTTAAAATGGACTCTTTTCCCCAACTTCTTCAGCTAAGTAGTAGCAGTGGGCACCTGCCTTGCAGAGCTGTCACAAGGTTCAAAGGAGATTACGTACCTAAAATATTTTACAAACTTAAAATAAAGCTCTAAATAGACATCTGTTGTCCTCATTATCATTGTGAGCTTGTCTCCAGATTTTACAGTCTCTGCCTCTTCTAGCCCCATTGACTCTCATACAACTTCTTCCACAAATCCTTCTGTGGCATAACCCCTTCACCAGAGAAAATGGCCCCTGCTTCTTCAAATTTCCCAGAGCACCTTGCCTGGCTCTCCTCTGTCTTAATCTCACTCTATTGTTTATCATGCTTACCTGTATCTGTCATGCTGCCACCACCACCCTTGAATGGTAAGCTGTACAGGGCTCCAGGGTCAATGCCTGTCACATACTAGGTGTTGAATTATTATTATTATTATTAGCTAATATTTATATATCACTAACTATATGCCAGGCACTCTACTAAATGCTCTATGACTATTATCTCATTTGATTCTCACCTATGCTATATGTGCATATAGATATAAATGTGTAAATATCAACATATATAAACATACATGTGTGCTTGTATGTATACATATATGCTATATGTGTTTCTGTTCTACCTACTGTATCCTACCCATCTATCCTATCCTATCATCACATGTATATATGTGTCTATACTTCCATCTCTTGAGTGAGTGAAGCTATGATTCCCATTTTACAGATCAGAAATTTAAGGTAAACAGAGATTAAATGATTTGTCTGTGGTTACACAAGTGCTTAGTATCATAAGCCAGTTTTGAACTCTGGTCTTCCTGAGGGCAGACCCACTCTTCTAACCAATGAACCAAAATTGAATTGATTGGCTTCTGTTCTTTTTTCTTCTGGATTTTCTGCTTCTGCAAGTGGTAGATAAAAGATGATTTACATCACTTGTAAGAGGAAAGACACCTAGGACTTACAAAACAGAGGTCTCTCTCCTCTAGATTACAGAATACTCTCTCAGCCATTTTTCTGAGGTCCAAATGGTAACCAATTCTCACTTGGCAGCACTAAGTCATATTTTGAAATTTCATTATGAAACAGAATGATATCCCAAGGACTATGCCAATGGAGCACAAGTTGGCAGATTCACCTGAACTGGAAAATCTTTCAACATGGAGCCAACCATAGAACACATGCCTGTCATTCAAGCACTATCCTAGCCAGGTTTGGAGGGAACCTTCACAAGAAGCATGGCTAACTCTCCATGACGTAGTCCTAAGGCGTGGAGGCATTATGGTCCTCCATCATCACACCTGTTCATGTTGTCTGTGGAGTCCTGGAGCATAACAAACCAGAATTGAGCAGGCTGATTTGGCTGCCCACATCTGAGACTGGAACAAATTAGGACAGTTGTTCATTTCACAGTTAGCAAAAGGAGGTTTAGCCAGTCATAGCCAGGGAATGACATTAAGAGAAGGGAAAGAAAGAGATGCTGCAACTGTGTGTGTGGCTTTCCTGGGATACTATGATTATGCTGTCCATCTATTGCTCAGAATCTGGAGAAAGAGTTCCAACTTTTCCTGTCCTGATTGGTTTTATACTCAGGCAACCAGAAATCTAAATCAACAGATAGAGCCTTAGTCTTTTAAGCCAATGAACTCTTAATGATGGTTTCAATACCTATTTTTTAATTGCCTAATCTGAACGTGGAAGGTCCTTCAAATATTGTTCCTATGACATGAACTAAGAACGAATGAGAAGACAGATACAGATAATCCAAAATGCTTCCATTTAGTTCTGGTGTACACATTATGATTAAGGAGGTCAGATTTATTGTGATTATTAAATTAAAGGATCTCAAAAGAGGGAACCCTGGAGTTTAAAAGACCTGAGTTAGAATATTGCCTCAGACACTGACTTGGAGGTATGACTTTGGGCAAGCCACTTAATCTTTCTTGCCTCAGTTTCCACATCTGTAAAATGAGTTGGAGTGTTGCTTACTCCCTGAATGACCTTGGACAAACCAATCAGTCTCTCTGTGGCTCAGTATTCAAACCTCTAAGGGGAAGAAGTTGAACTAGAGGACTCTTAATGTCTCAGTCTATGGTCTACAAATAATTAAAAGCTAATCATTTTTCAACTATGGGTAAAATCCAGTAGAATAAGGATTATTGGGGTAAATACCGCATGGTGAAATAGAAAGAACACCTGGGTTCAAATTACACCTCTACCACACACTATGTGACCTTTGTCCCTAACCTAAGAGGCCAGCCACTTAACCTTGCTTGCCTCAGTTTACTTACCTGTAAAATGAAGGATTTGAACTAGATGATTTCATTGGTTACTTCTAGCTCAAAAACAAAGATCACAGGCAATAAAGCAGTCTGTGACCTAGAAAAGAAATCCCATTGTCCATAGCTCACACTTGATGGCTCTTGCTTCTATTTTCTGCCAGCAGTTGAAACCATTTGCCCCCACTTATCATTTCCAATTTAGGAATCTCTATGTTAGGCAAACAAGCTGAATGACCTGCTGGTGCCACTTCCTACTCTGTGGTTTCCTCTCAGGATTATTCTGTCACTGGGCAGCTTCCCAAGCCACCAAGAGCCTGGTCACACCCATCACTTCAAGGTTTTGAGGCCAAGCATACAAATTATTCTTCCCACTCCTTCTCCAGAATGACCCTGGTTTCAAGAAAGCCTTAATTCTCCATTGAAAAACTGGGCTACTGAGGCCCTGGCCAATGAGAACTGAGAGCTTCCTAAATGCTATCTGTTAGTCAAGGAGCAAAACTTTTGTTTTTTGTATGATTGTTTTAATTTATAGAAAGAATTAATGAAGATCATTTAGCCTACAAAGAGCAGTTGTCCTCTTTCTTAGAGTAGAAGGAATGAAGACTCTAGAGACAAATGATCTGAATTCAACTCTTCATTCTTCCACTTGCCAAATTAGTGACCTTGGGAAATTGAGCCTTAGTTTCCACTTCCATAAAATGGGGACAGTGATAAAGGCATGAGGACACATGATTAACACTGATACTCACTTCAGAATCAAGAAGACAGAGTTGTTGAAGTCTGCCCTTTGATACCTAATCAGCTAAGTGGGGCAATAGATAGAGTGCTCAACCAGAAGTCAGGTAGACTCATCCTCCTGAGTTCAAACCTGACCTCAGAAACTTCCTAACCATAAGACTCTGTCAAAGTCACTTAACCCTATTTGCCTCCATTTCCCATCTGTAAAATAAGCTGGAGAAGGATATGGCAAACCACTCCAGTATATTTTCCAGGAAAACCCCAAGTTGGGTCACAGAGAGATGGACATGACTGAAACAAGTGAACAAGAACAAAATTGATGCATGCAGGCTGTGTGACCCTGGGCAAGTCACTTAATTTTTTCATTGTCTCAAGAAGCCTGCTAATATGACAGATGACAGAGAAACAGGTGTTAATTAATTAAGGTAGTTTTCTCTGTCAGAAGTTCCTTATACCAATGAAATCATGGGTCTAGTCAAAAACAAATTTTTCTTTAATTTTTATTTTTAAATAATTTTCCATGTTTACATAATTAATTTTCTTTCTCTCCCCTCTTTACTCACCCATCCCTTCTCTCCCCTCTCCCAGAACCAACAACCACTGGGTTGTACAAATGTTATCACTTGATACCTATTTCCATATTATCATTTTTGCTATAGAGCAATCTTTTAAAGCCCAAACCCCAAATCACATAGCCATATATACATGTGATAAGTGATGTCATATGTTTTTCTTTTGCATTTCTACTCCCATAATTCTCTCTCTCAATGTGGATAGCATTCTTTCCCATAAGTCCTTCAGGAGTGTCCTGGCTTGTTGCACTGCTACTAGTAGCAAAATCTATTTTACATTGGAATGCTCCATAATGTTTCACTTTTGGTGTACAATGTTCTCTTGGTTCTGCTCATTTCACTCTGCATTAGTTCATTGAAGTTCTCCCAGTTCATGTAGAAATCCTCCAGATCATCATTACTTAAAACACAATAGTATTCCATCACCATCATATGCTAAAATTTATTCAGCCATTCCCCAATCTAGGAACAACTCTTCATTTTCCCATTTTTTTTGCCACCACAAAGAGCGAGGCTATGAATATTTTTGTACAAGTATTTTTCCTTATTATCTCTTTGGGGTACAAACCTAGTGGAGGTGTTGCTGGATCAAAAGGTATACAATTTTTTAAAGCCCTTTGCACATAACTCCAAATTGCCTTCCAGAATGGCTGGATTAATTCACAACTCAAACAATAATGCATTAGTCTCCTGATTTTGCCACAACCCCTCCAATATTTATTATTTTCCTTTACTGTCAGATTGGTCAATCTGCTAGGTATAAAGTGGTATCTCAGTGTTGAAAAACAAACAACATTAAGGATACTACATGTATCATAGAACTATTGTGAAGAAATGACTTTTTTTCAAACCCTTATCTTCTGTGATAGAATCAATATTATATATCGGTTCCAAGACAGAATGGAGGTAAAGAATAAGCACTGGGGATTAAGTGACTTGCCCACAGTCGCACAGCTAGGAAGTGTCTGAGGTCATATTTGAACCCAGGACTTCCTATCTCTAGACATGGCTCTCCATCCATTGAACGACCTACCTGCTCCTTAAAAATGATTTAAGAACTCTAAAGTGCTATTAAAATGCTAGAAGTTTTTCTTCTTTATAGGATTATCAATTTAGAGCTGACGATTGTTTATTCTAATCCCTTAATTTTACAGACAAAGCAACTGAGGCTCAAGCAGGCAAACTGAAACTGTTTTGTTTTGTTTTTTGAAAGCCCACACTGTGAGGTTATCTTATTGTGAAAGTGCTTGATAAAACAAAACTCAGTGCCCTTGGATGATATCAAACACCTTCTGATTTCCTCTTTGGAGTGACTTCTCAGCCAGATGCAGACCCCAAATAGATCTTGCCCTTACTTGATTGCATGAGAATTATCTTACAGTGGTCCAGCTATAGATACCATCATACTCATCTGCAATGCCACTCCTTCAAATTGAGCAGTTATGCTGACCAGATTAAAACTGATTCCTATCTGTCTCTCTGTCCACTTAATTTTGATCAGATATACTATAGGATATGTACTGGCAAGTCAAAGAGATTCCCCTATAATCTAGTACTAAACTGCTAATGATTTTAAGGTCAGAGTACTATAGCCTTTCAGTTTACTTTGAGTTTAGTGGCTTCTTTGGTTGGACATGAAACAAATTGAAAGAGAACTACCTCCTCTGACACCCTCGTTGGGAATATGGGTGTTCCTGTCCTGATTCAGACACTCCATCTTCCTCCTATCAGACATGACCTGTTCTCTAGTATCTGCTCTCAATTTCTCCCTTGGAGAGATGAGGAGAAGGAATGGAGAAAGCAGCATGACCTCGTAACCCAACCTTTTCCAAGACAGCAATGACAACAGACTGAATTCACCTATCTACAAAAGTTCGACATCCCATTTTCCCTACTTTGAGACCTTTGTATAAAATGGGTAAATCAGTATAATTTTCTTTCATATTGATCCCAAGCCCCTAGTTGTAATTCACATTTACTGACCACTCATTTTAATGTTGAGGCTAAGACCAGTCATTTTCCTCTACCTTTCTAATATACTCTATACAAAACCAAACTCACAAATAAAAAGCAATTCAAAATTAAGTAAGTCAGTGTTAAAGTATTGAGTAAGTCTGCTTTTTGACCCAGCCATACCACTGCTGGGTTTGCACCCCAAAGATATAATAAGGAAAAAGACTTGTACAAAAATATTTATAGCTGTGCTCTTTGTGGCGGCAAAAAATTGGAAAATGAGGGTATTCCCTTCAGTTAGAGAATGGCTAAACAAATTGTGGTATCTGTTGATGATGGAATACTATTGTACTCAAAGGAATAATGAATTGGGGGAATTCCATGTGAACTGGAATGACCTCCAGGAATTGATGTAGAATGAAAGGAGCAGAACTAGGAGACACAGAACCTTATACACAGAGACTGATACACTATGATACAATCCAATGTAATGCACTTCTCTACTAGCAGCAATGTAATGATCCAGGACAACTCTGAGGGACTTAGGAGAAAGAACACTATCCACATTTAGAGGAAGAACTCTGGGAGTAGAAACAGAAGAAAAACAACTGCTTGATCACCTCAGTTGAGGGGGATGTGATTGGGGATATTGACTCTAAAGGATCACCCAAGTGCAAATATCAATAATATGTAAATAGATCTTGATCAATGACACATGTAAAACCCAAAGGAATTGCGCGTCGACTACTGGAGGATGTGGGGGAGCGGAGGGAAAGAACACAAACCTTGTACCATGGAAAAATATTCTTAATTAATTAATTGAAATTTCCCCCCAAAAAAAGTGCTGAGTAAGCCAAAAATTGCAAGCAAACTTAAAAAATACAAAAATTCTAAAGTAAATGTCATCTTAAGGGCAAAAGTGGTCACTTGACTATGACACCTGTACCTCCATTACCCATTCTTCCCAATGGAAGTCATCAACCATTGCTGGCTCATGCACCCTTTCCATAATATCTTCATTCTGAAAACAGATAAACTGCTACTGCTGGAGATCTGGCAACAACCCCATGGGGGCTTTCATGGCTCAACACTCAAACTTCCAGTCTAAACTTAAATCCCAAACTGCCTAACCAATCTTCACTGTCTTCATCTTCATCTCTTTGATTCTCTCTGTGACTCACTATGCTTCTATAGATGTCTCTTGTCTTTCCTGTCTATTTCTATACCTTTGTCTCCCTGTCTCTGTGTTTCTGGCTCTTTCTGTCTCTATTTTTTTATCATTGTGTCTCTGTCCCTCTGTAAATGTCTCTTTCTGTATCTCTGTCTGTCTCTGTCTCTTCCTTACTACCTCTCTCTTTCTCTTTTTTCTCTCTTGTCTCTTAGATTGTTTTTCTGTCTCTTTCTGTTTCTTTCCTTCTCTGTTTCTGTCACATTCTATTTCTGTCTTGTTTTTTTTCTTTCTGATTCTCTGTTTTCCTCTCTCTCTCTCTCTCTCTCTCTCTCTCTCTC
>NW_025388215.1:0-12379 GCF_016433145.1 Gracilinanus agilis | reverse complement strand
AAATCCCACCTGATCGTGGTGGATGATCTTCTTAATTACTTGCTGGATTCTCTTTGCTAGTATTCTTTTTAAGATTTTTGCATCTACATTCATTAGGGAGGTTCGTACATAGTTTTTTTTCTCTGTTTTTGATCTCCCTGGCTTTGGAATCAGTACCATATTTGTGTCATAAAAGGAATTTGGTAGGACTCCTTCTTTGCTTATCATATCAAATAATTTGTATAGTATTGGGATTAGTTGCTCTTTGAATGTCTGATAGAATTCACTTTAAATCCATCAGGCCCTGGCGATTTTTTCTTAGGGGGTTCTTTGATGGCTTGTTCAATTTCTTTTTCTGATATGGGATTATTTAGGTATTCTATTTCTTCTGCTGTTAATCTAGGCAATTTATATTTTTGTAAATATTCATCCATATCTCCTAAAATGATATATTTTTTGCCATATAATTGGAAGAAATACTTTTAAATGATTGCCTTAATTTCCCCTTCATTAGAGGTGAGGTCTCCCTTTTCATCTTTGATAGTGTCAATTTGGTTTTCTTCTTTCCTTTTTTTTTTTTATTAGATTGACCAGTACTTTGTCTATTTTATTTGTTTTTTCAAAATACCAGCTTCTAGTCTTATTTATTAATTCAATAGTACTTTTACTTTCAATTTTATTAATTTCTCCTTTGATTTTTAGTATTTCTAATTTAGTTTTCATCTGGGGATTTTAATTTGCTCTCTTTCTAATATTTTAAGTTGCACGCCCAATTCATTAATTATTCACTCAAGGATATAAATTTCCCCCTGAGTACTGCCTTGGCCGCATCCCACAGAGTTTGGTAGGATGTCTCATCATTGTCATTTTCTTCAATGAAATTGTTGATTGTTTCTATGATTTCTTCTTTGACTAATTGGTTTTGGAGAATCATATTATTTAATTTCCAATTAGTTTTTGATTTTCCTGTCCAGGTGCCCTTACTAATTATTATTTTTATTGCATTATGATCTGAGAAGGTAACATTTATTATTTCTGCTCTTTTGCATTTCTTTTCAATCTTTCTATGCCCTATTACATGGTCAATCTTTGTGAATGTACCATGTGTAGCTGAAGAGAAGGTGTATTCCTTTTTGTCCCTATTTATTTTTCTCCACATATCAATTAAATCTAATTTTTCTAGGACTTCATTCACCTCTCTTACCTCTTTCTTATTTATTTTTTGGTTTGATTTATCTATATCTGAAAAAGGAATATTTAGAACACCCACTAGTATGGTTTTACTATCTATTTCCTTCTTGAGCTCTACCAGTTTCTCCTTTATGAATTTGGATGCTATGCCACTTGGTGCATACATATTGAGCAGTGTTATTTCCTCATTGTTTATACTGCCCTTAATCAGGATGTAATGACCTTCCCTGTCTTTTTTAATCATATCTATTTTTACTTTGGCTTTGTCAGAAATCATAATAGCCACTCCTGCCTTCTTTTTCTCATTTGATGCCCAAAAGATTTCATTCAAGCCCTTAACCTTAAACTTGTGTATTTCTTCTGCCTCATATGTATTTCTTGTAAACAACATATGGTAGGATTTTGGTTTCTAATCCACTCTGCTGTTTGCTTCTGTTTTATGAGCGAGTTCATCCCATTCACATTCAGAGTTATAATTATTAGCTGTGCATTCGCTGACATTTTCTTATACTCCCCTATTCCTATCCCTTCTTTTTAAACTATTTTCTTTTACACCAGTGGTTTGCTTTGAGCCAGTATCCCTTATCCCCTCCCTTGATTAACTTCCCTTTCTACCCCCTCCCTTATTATTCCCCTCTTTTTATATTTAAAGGCCTAAAAAATTCCCTCCCCCTTCTTCTCCCCTCCCTTTTTTGACCTCCCTACTCCCCTGCTCCCCTTGGTTTATCCCTTCTGACTTTCTCAGTAGGGTTAGATAGAGTTTTATATCCCAATGGATAATATAGCTATTCTTCCCTCTCAGGGTTGATTACACTGAGAGTAAGGTTTAAATATTACCTCTTAATATTCTCTTCCTCTCCTTCTTATAATAGTATTTGTCCCCTCTCCTTCCCATGCCCTCTTTTTGTGTAATATCATATCCTATTTTTCTTATTCACTCAAGTTTCTCTTGGTGACCCCTACTATTCCCCCCCCTCTTTCCCAGCCCCCATATCATCTTAGACTATTTAGTATTCCACCCCTCCCTATGAATTATT
This sequence comes from Gracilinanus agilis, assembly GCF_016433145.1. Taxonomy (NCBI): domain Eukaryota; kingdom Metazoa; phylum Chordata; class Mammalia; order Didelphimorphia; family Didelphidae; genus Gracilinanus; species Gracilinanus agilis. Next base: position 10,172 of record NW_025388215.1, on the reverse strand, counting down.
CTTCTGGTGACTATAATAGTGAATAGTATAATAGTGAATAGAATTCACTACAGACAATTATACATAGCATTTCTCCACATAGGAATACAGATAATTAGATCTTACTGAGGCCTTTAAAAAGGCAAATTTCAAAATATTATGAGTTTTCTTTCTTTCCCCTCTGTTTCTTATTTACCTTTTCATGTTTCTCTTGATTTTTGTGGTTGGATATCAAACTTTCCATTTATCCCGTGGTATTTTCTGTGCAAATACTTGGAAATCTTCAATTTTGTTGAATGCCCATACTTTCCCCTGGAAGTATATAGTTAGTTTTGATGGGTAAGTGATCCATGGTTGAAGATCCAGTTCTCTTGTCTTTCTGAATATCATATTCCAAACCTTGTTGTCTTTTAGAGTGGAGGCTACCAGATCCTGTGTGACCCTGATTGATGCTCCTTAATATTTGAATTGTCTTTTTCTGGTTTCTTGTAAGATTTTTTCTTTTACTTGGAAGCTCTTGAATTTAGCTTTTATATTCCTGGGTGTTGTCTTTTCTGGGTCTAGTGTAGAGGGTGATCTATGGATCCTTTCAATGTCTGTATTGCCCTCTTGTTGTAGAACTTCAGGGCAATTTTGCTGAATAATTTCTTTTAGTATGGAGTCCAAATTTCTATTAATTTCTGCTTTTTCAGGGAGATTGGTGATTTTCAAATTTTCTCTTCTCGACCGGTTTTCTTCGTCTGTCACTTTCTCATTGAGATATTTCATGTTTCCTTCTATTTTTTCAGCCTTTTGACTTTGTTTTATTTGTTCTTGCTGCCTTGAGAGATCATTAGCTTCTAATTGCTCAATTCTAGCCTTTAGGGACTGGTTTTCCTTTTCATTCTGGTCATTTCTGGTGTTCAATTTGCTCATCAGTTCATTTGATTTTTGAGCCTCACTTTCCAATAGCAAAACTCTGCCTTTTAAACTCTTATTTTCTTGCCTGATTTCCTTTTGAGCTATTTCCCATTTCTCTAGCCAAATCTTTTCCAACTTTCTCATCATCTCAGATTTGAACTCTTCAAGAGCTTGTGACCAGTTTTCATTATTTTGGGAGGATCCGGATGTGATTGCTTGTTTGTTCTCCTCTTCTGTTTTCTCGGTTGTCTGGATTTTCTCTGTGTAAAAGTTGTTGAGTGTTAAAGATTTCTTCTTCTTCTTGTTAATCTTTCTCTTCTGGGCTTCCTGATTCTGGGTTGCCATTGTTAGTCCAGCCCCTTCTCAGTTTTATCCTCATGCTCAGGGTTTGTCTGCATTCTTTCAGCTCCCTGAGGTCTCAGGTCTGGTTGTTCTCAAGGTCAAGTCCCCTGGTGGGCCCCCTTGCTTGATCCTCTCCTGGAGGTTCCTTTACAAGTTTCAGGGTGCTGCTTCCACAGTCACATACCCGTCTGCACTGATTCCCCACTCAGGGTTTCAGAGCCTTTGCTCACTCCTGTGTCCACCTCTGCTAGGTCCTGTGCTCCGTGTCTGTGCTCAAAGTCCGTGTGCGTTCTTTCGCCTCTTGGGGTGCTAAGTCTTGCTGCTCTCAGGAACAGTCCCTGGAGCTGCCAATGACTCAACGGGTGCCCCAAACTTGCTCTATTTCTTTTGAGCTGGCTTTGGCGTTGTAGGTGGTGTGTGTGTGTGTGTGTGTGTGTGTGTGTGGTTGCTCAGCCAGTGATTTAGTGAGATCTGTTTCACCCCTTTATAGCATGGAAATGCCCCGATTCTACGTACCTTTCGTGCTGCTCCCTGTTGTGGGGTCCCTCTGTTCTTCTGGATTTGTTTTTATGTCCTCTTTTGAGGAGTCCTGTATGTTTCATTTAGGAGAGTTTAAGTCGCTACTTTTTACTCTGCTGCCATCTTAACCCAGAAAACCAGCAGCTATCATTTTTGCTGAGGGCTTTAGTAGAAACTCACTTTGCCCAGTTCTGTCACCCAGTTTATCACTTCACTGGAAGCCCCAGGGAAAAAGAGATTCATAATCTGTAGAGTAGAAGCTGTCTCCCTTTCTAAAATGAGTTTCCCTACCTTTCTTTTCTCCCCAGCCACATCCTTAAATACTCAGCTACGATATTTAAAGCATTTTTTCATCTCCCTAATTCTGAAAACGTCTTTAAGTTTCCAAGAAGACTCCAGGATTGCCTTTTTAAGTGCCTTCTTCCAAAGAGTCTTAAGACAATCCACTTAAAAGAATTCTCAGAGGCTCACCAAATATTTAAAAGTCCCAGGCAGTCCATTCAAATTGGCAGTCTTTTGAGAGGATTCTCACCTGCTATGGGCTAATGGGCTTTATAATTATCTCAATAATAGAGATAGTTTTCCTTATATCAAGAATCTCAAAATTAATATGATTTGGCTCCAGCAATAGATCTACCCTTTAGTCATGAGACGAAGACTGAGAAGTTTGATAGTCTAATAATAAAGGGTTTTGGGGATATTTTCTGCCTTCTTTCTTACAACTCTCACTGTTGTATTGGACTGAGGGATATCTTTCATTTTTCTTTATTTCCTGGGTTGCAATAGAAAAAAAAAATCATCACTGGGAGTACAGCTTTGTGGTAATGAATCTCTCCAAGAAGAGCTAGAATGGCTAACAGAAATAAATGAACGTGGAATATTCCTAGAGTCTGATCTGAAGGCTTTTTAGAGAGGTAAGTAGCCAAATCATGCCCTCTAATTGACATAACCTTCAAGAACCAAAGGTCACATCCACATCAGTCATCTGTGAGACATTAGAATAGGAATTTGGAAAGATTTAGATTAATTACTATTGCCAAAAAATCAACATATTTTAAGAATATCTTCCTCTTGGTCTACCTATGTTCAAGTTCCATGCCTCATTAATGACCAGTGGAAAGTTTTTCACTAGAAAATTTCAATGACATAAAATCTATAACAAAATTCTATTCTAGTGAAATTTTCACTAGAAAAATTCTATGACATCAAACATCAAAGTGTATATATAGTAAATTATTGTGAAATGCAGAAGGTCCTTTGAAACTGAAATCATTTGGTCATCACTTCCTCTGCACTGTATCTTCACTCTGTGATGAAGCACATGCCATCCATCTGACAGAGTAATCTTCCTCTGGTTGCATTTAAACTCAACGTGCTTAATCAACGTTTTCATGTGATAAAAGAACTTCTTCAGACATCCTGTCTACACTTGTCTCTTTTCCATTAACCATATATTAATGGAGGGGGATTTTAAAAGTTATTGGCATATGTTCTCAGATCTAATGTCAGAACCAGCCCAGTTAGACAATAATCAATGGATGTAATTGATGATGGCTTTTTAATAAAGTTATAATGTCCAAAACAGATGGATTTTTCGACTTTGAAGATAGAATAAGACACTTTCAACCTTGCAATAGAGGGAAAAGAAAGACAATTGAGAAATATTGCAAAAAACAAACAAACAAAAAATCCAAACGCAAACCCAAAAGATCTTTCAGTTTGCAGTCTTTGAGTGGTTTTGAAAGAGCTGAAAAGGCAAAGATATTAGCCCAAATCATATGTAGATCTAGAACAAGAAAGAATCTGAAAGTATCCTATTACCTGACTGCTTCATCATATATATGGCAACATGAAATTCAAGCTTGCTCTTTAACATCACAGAATTCTATATCTAGATATAAGTGTATTATTAAGATAGTTTTTATTAATGTCTATCTCTTTCAATTTTAAGAGGCAAAGGAGTAATAGGATTTCTTAGTAAGAGACCCTCTGCTGTGCTGCTTTTCAATTGGTGACCCCCTGATATACCACTTGGCAGTTGGTGACAGTTAGAAGGGCGTGGCTGAGTGTGGTTTGCTAAGGTGCAGACCTTTGGAAAGGGCTTTTTGTCTTTGAGTTCCCAGGGGAGAGGAGTGTGAGACTCTATCTCTCTCTGGGACTTGAGGAGACTGTGACATGGATATAAGGCCTTAATAGCCTTATTAATTATTAATAATTTGGGTATATAGGTAGATAGATAGTGGTTATACTATTAGATAGAAAGAATAAGAGAGTAGGTGAGGGCCTCAGCCTAGCAGAAGATACTGCCCTCTGAGGCAGATAGATGTAGGTTTTTTAAAAGAAAAATTTAGTTACGATTGGGATCTTGGGTATAGTTATAATTGATTATAAGATTACTTTCACTTTCCTCCTTCCTATTTCCTATCTGTATTCCCTAATAATAAACTTAGTGTTTTCATGTTTAATAAATTGTACATTGGCTTTTGATCAAACTCCTGCCCCCCAAAATTTAACTCGTCACAGTATGTAGGTGTATACACACATAAACATCTGTATGTAGGATTGTCTAGAATGCTCAAAGTGGTACATTACAGCAAACCATTCCAAAGGCTTCTCTGTAAATGTACACAACTGTGCAGAGAAGTGAATTAATGAGAACTTCTGATTTCAGTGTAAGAGCAAAGAGTAAGAACTCAAGAAATGTTTAAGGTTTTAAATTCTGATTTAAATTGACTAAATTTTGATTTTTCAGATGTTAGTATAGAAATAACAGTTTTTTATTTAAATTGCTGAGTTTTTTATTTGTTTGGTTTCTGAAAGTCATCCAGATTTGGATCTAGATACACTTGCTCTCTCTGTCCTCCATTTCTTCACTATCATCTTAACTAAATATACTTCATCCATTCCTTTTTCAGAATGCAAAACATTAGAGAGGTCTTAAAATTATTTTGCCATGGAAAGTTTGAGGTACGTTTTAATTACAAAAAGACAACTTCTGATATGTTTTATTGTTTATTTTTCAGTTGTGTCTGACTCTTCTTGACTTTATCTGGAATTTTTTTAGCAAAGATTCTAGAGTGATTTGCTATTTACTTTTCCAGGTTATTTTAAAATTAGAAAACTGAAACACATAGGATTAGATGACTTTCCAACAGTCACATGACTAATAGTAACTGTCTCGGTCCAGATTTGAATGCAAAAAGATGAGTCTTCTCTACTTTAGGCAGGGCAATATATTTATTGTGCCACCTTGCAGAGCCATTCTGTTCCCCAATATATACTTAGTTTTAATTTTCAACCAATTTCTTTTTCTCTTCCTATATCCACAAGCTTATTTCTGCAGAAGGAAAATAAAAAAATAAAAATAATATCCTGACATTTAAATATATATCAAAGATAAATGACAAAACAAAACACTTTATAACTACAGGTTTAAAAGAATGTTAGATGTTGAAAAGAGTGATAATGTCTCTTCAAAACAGAATTTTATATCTGTATCAAAGAAAATGGTTGAAAAGCCTGTTGATTGAAAACAGTAAATATCATAAAGAAAGACATTTTGATAAGTCACTTTATCCTTCAGTCACTGAAGAGGATTGATGATGGCTTTATTTGTGATAGCGGAAAAAGACAGTGATATAGGATGAAAGTCTAATAACTCAAATAAGATCTTACGTTTTGATAGACATTTATACACTGCTTAAATATTTGTATCTTGGTTTTGCTTTATTTCAGGCTACCTTTATTTAATATGTCACAAATACAAAAATATTGACATATATGATGTCTTGTAATTTCCTCCTTAAAACATACATTAAAATGTCATTTTCTAAAAGATGTGTCTGAAGAGTGCAGCAGCACAAACAAATGTTATAAAACTTTGCTAGGAAACATTTAAATTAGAAGTTAATAAGGATTAAATGAGTGTGAATTGTTTGGAACTTCTTTTCAGATGCTGTGTGATGAACATGATGATGTTCATAAGGCTGTGATTTTATTTGGATAACATTACATTATAGGACATGCTTTGGTGGCAACTCTTCTTGGTCCTTCAGATTCTAGGAAAGAAAGGGAAGGAATAAAATATATTATAATTTCAAGAACACTGATTCAGACATCAGAAAACCTGTATTCATGTCCCACTCTGTTAACTTGGGCAAGTTGCTGAACCTTTCTGAATTTCAGTTCATTTGGATTGGATTATCTCTGAAATTCTTTCTAGGGGAGAAATTTCATCAAAAATAGAATTGTTTTGATTTTGGATTTCAAATATGATAAAAAAGATAAATTATTTCTTATTTTTTAAATAATTTATCTGTTCAACAATTTTATTAAAGGCTCTGTCTTCACTGATGACTTTTTAACTTTTTTTTGTAGAATTGGAAATAGTCTTTCTCTACTCAATTAGATTTTATTAGGGACTTCTACTGTGGTAGTCATTGGGGATAGAAAGAGAAAAAGTGAAATAAAGAGCCTCTGCATTCAACATATTTATATTCTACTGATGAGTTCAGAGAAATATATACAAAAAATGTACATAGACTAAATAGTAAGTTTGTAGTGGAGAGGAAGGGCACTTGCAGTTAGGGTTATCAAGAAGAGTCTCCTGTATGACAGACCACTCAATTATGCTAATGAACATTATAGAGATTCAATGAACTAGAAGTAAGGAGAGAAAGCACTTGCAGGATTGTCTCTATTGAACCCTTTTCAAGAAGATCAGTTCAGATTGAATGTAGAATGTGTAAAGAGGAATGATTGTGATAACTATGGAAAGATAAATTGTCACAAAATTTTGAGGGATTTTAAATGTCAGAGGAGTTTTTCCTATTTCTCAGCTACAATAAGAACACTCTTAAAAGGCATCTATTGTCTGTTCAAATACCTCCTATAGTGGAGAGTTCATTATATATTATTGAGACAGTTCATTCCATTTTTAGAGAGCTCTAGTTAGAAAATTTTATTGATTTGACATTTGCCTTACTGAAACTTCTAATCATACATTTCTAATACTACAGCAGCCTATATATAGTCTGTCTGACAGGTTTTCAACTATTAGAAGACACTTATCACTTACACCCATTAGGTTTCACTTTTGCAGACTTAATAACTCTTGTTACTTCGACTTTACTGCCTCTTCTTTTCCTCAGATCATTGTAGATTTCAAGTATATTTTTTTTCAATGAGCAAGTTAAAACTTTGCTTGTTAAACATTGAAAAATTTTTAAAATTTGAGTTCATCAGGTAATTCTATTTCAGCCATAGTCAGGTTCAATACTATGGTGAAATAGATTTCTATTATGGCATTATGTTTGTATAAGATTATAGACCAAGCGACTAGAGTTCTAATGCCACTGAATGAATAGAAGTGTTAGTGCTAAAAGTGTGTCTTTTACAAATGGTGGAGAAAATCTTGTCATACTTGACCCAAGCCTATGGGTTGTCTATAAAATAATGATCCAATTTTATGACCAAAATATTCTGTTGTCTAGAGTCTTAAGGTGTGTGCCTTCTAGTTAGCTTTTTTTTTTTTTTTAAATTAGCTTCTAGCTCTATCTCTCTATACCTCTAGCTTCTATTCCTGAGAATCTCTTAGTGCAGGAAGGTATATTACCTCTGTTTTAGTTTAGGCTTTCCCCCTACCTCCATCTCCCTTGACCAGAAGAGGGTTTTCTGAACTTTGGAATGGAGGAAGATTTGGAATTTTTCTTTGGATTTCTGTCTACATCCCTGGAAAAGCAGTGGCTAGTGGTAATGTCTCTATCAGAAATCAAAACCAGACTGGATTTGAGAAGGAAAGGCAAATTCAAGACTCTTTAAGACTTTCCATGAAGAAAAACTGCATGCAGTTTGCCTAAAAGTACTACCTTGAGGACTTCATGAAAGGGAAGAAGTGACTTCCACCTGCGTTTTACCCTATTTTACCCCACTTTACCCGACAGAGCTACACATCTTAAATCTACTTCTCCTAGACTCTGAAATTACTTTGCGTGGGAGTATGCCAGTGGTTTTTGGAGCTATTTTTATAATATCTACATCACCATAGAAAAGGCCCTTTTCTAACAGTTGTTTGGCTGATAAACAATATTAGTCAATAATTGTGAGAGAAAGCATAAAAGTAGTGAGTACATTGAGCTCTATTTTATACATACATGTACATATCTTTATTTCTCTCTCTTTCTCTCTCTCTCTCTTTCTCTCTCTCTCTCTTTCTCTCTCTCTCTCTCTTTCTCTCTCTCCCTAAGAATCTTGAAGATCTATATAATCTTCCTTACTCTAGTACCCCAGATCCGATAAGTGTTACACTCGGCATCACCCTTTATTAAAAAAATAATAATAACTCAATAATAACTCAATCACAGAACAGTTCAGACATCTCAATTACTTTTACTTTACATGAAGGTTGTAAGGATAAAAATAATTATCCATTTCTTCATGACTCTTTGACTTGAACAAGACAGGGGATAACCTAAATCACAGACTGTAAAAAGTCAAAAAGAGAAATATACATTCAAAAATAATATAAATCACTAAATTACCTAGCATGTGTATTAGCAGGGTATCTACAGGTCTATTGCAGAGAAAATGTGTCTTTCTAAAGGATAAGATAGAAAATTATTTCATTTCCACATTTTCTTTCACTTTCAAACCTGGTCATTGGTTATAGTCATAGGATAGTACTGACAAGAACCTAGGAAAATAATGAGGCAATTGAATGTGATAAGTTTCATAGGTCAGTAAATAAGTTGTAAAGTTGTAGCAGAATTCAGGTAAGTCAGCAAGGAGCAGCTAGAAACAGCTGATCCAGAACAGTAGTTTTCAGAGTAAATAAAAATTTTCAGAGATAGTAAAACTAGTAAAGAAAATAAGGTTTGAATTCTAATGCCAACAGGGGCTGTGTGCCCACCAGAAGCAACAATTATTAGTTGTGGAACCAGAAAACATCTTTGGAATCATCTAGCACAAGTCTGTCTTTTTTGCATTGGTGCTGGGCTACTGGCTATACCCAGAAGGAAGTGATCAATGCTTCTAATTTAAATAGGCTATGAGATGATTGAAAAATATGGAAACTTTTTGTCCCTCAGCACTTTTCAGGAACTATGCACTGAATCATAGTGCCCAGAGCAACTGAATGATGAATGAGTGAGAATTTTTCTCTAGTATGTGTTGGAGAACATTGCTACTGAGATCTCTTCTAACTAAATTTTGTTAATTATGTGATATTCATTGTAGGAATTAAAAGTGTAAAAATAAAATTTACCATATATCCTATACTATGTTAGCTGCATGACCTATTTAGTCTAATTATTTTTCCTTAATGGTAATAGCATTAAGAGCTATGTCATCTCTCCAATCCTGTCTATTTTTAAGCCCTATTGATTGTAATGGATTCTAATTATCCCCTTCCTGAACTATTGCAACAGGCAACTTTCTGATATTCTCACAAATAATCCTCTATACACTAGACCGAAGTAATTTTTATTATGCATTTATCTAATCATTCGCCTCTCAGCTCAAAAACTGTAACTGGTTACTTATCCAGTAAAGCTGAAACTCCTCAAAGTTCTCTACAATGAGATGAATACTTCATATTTCTTATGGAGTCTTAACTCACAATGATTCTTTCCATTTGAGTAGAATGAATTTTGAAATTTTTTTTGTTTAAGATAAAAATCGCATTGGCTTATCATTTTAGGCAGTATTGTTTATTCTAAGCTCTGGAGAAGCTTAACATCTCTGCATCACAAATGTATGGAGTATCTCATACTTTTGTGCATTTGCTCAAGCTCTTCCCTCATTCTAGAAAATCTTCCAACATTCTCTTTAACTTTTGAATTACTACACATCTTTTAAAGTTCAAATAGTACAATAGTTCAGGAGTCTTAGAAGATGAGTTAAATTTCCACTTATCATATTGTCTCTCTGTATGAACTTGTATATGTCATTTCTCTTATTATATGTGACATAGGAGTCTTTTATATTTAATATTTATAGTTAATATTTCACAACTTTTATTTTAGAGCTATTTATTCATATTATTTGACTATTCAGTAATGTATTTTTGTCTTATAATAATTATCTAAATTTCTAAAATTGAAAATATTTTATGAAAGTTGTTTAGTGCAAAATATTTTTCCCACTTGAATTTGCTTTCTTTATCATGGTTTCTTTAATTTTGCTTGTGTAATAACTTTTAATTTCATAATCTGTATTCATTTTTGTGATTTCTTTCATTTTTCATTTAAGATTTCTTATAATAGCCATAATTATGAAAGTTAAACCAGTTAATTTCTTCTAAAAATTTAAACTATATAATTTTTAAACTTTTCCCTTTTGCTCCTTGTCTATTCAGAACATATTTTGGTATTTTAGCATATGGAACAAAAGAGTGGTTTTATATATATATATAAATATATACATATTTATATATA